>NC_074690.1:38647558-38677558 GCF_029448725.1 Salvelinus fontinalis
TTATTATCAAACCACTGTTAATGCTGCTATTACAGTGTGTGTCCATGACCTGAACCCTGGAGTCTAATGGTCTTATATTCTCTAAGCAGTGAGGCTGGACTGAGGGTGGGGCAGAGAGCTGGAGTTGACCTTCACGACACAGCAGGAGCTAGCTGTTGTTCATTTTTCTCTCACAATCTCTGTCTCACACACACTTACACACACACACACACACACACACACACACACACACACACACACACACACACACAGACGCGCTAGCATGCTTGGACACATGCACATTCACATGCAGGCACTACACACACACACACACACACACACATGCGCACTAGCATGCTTGGACGCATGCACATTCACATGCAGGCACTACACACACACACACACACACACACACGCGCGCGCCCTAGCATGCTTGGACGCATGCACATTCACATGCAGGCACTACACACACACACACACACACACACACACACACATTGTAATCTGTAATGCACCATGACAGCCCCCCCACCACGTTGCACTGCGCTGTGGTGAGTGACTGGTGCTGACAGTGGCTCTTATACAGCGCCATCAGAAAGCATTCCCACCTCTTCACTTATTCCACATTTTGTTGTGTTACAGCCTGAATTCAAAATGGATTAAATAGATTTGAGCAAATGTGTTGAAGGATCAAATACAGTAATAACTCATTTACATACTGTAAGTATTTACATCCCTGAGTCAATACTTTGTAGAAGCACCTTTGGCAGCGATTACAGCTGTGAGTCTTTCTGGGCCTCTAAGAGCTTTGCACATGTGGATTGAACAATATTTGCACATTATTCTTTTTAAAATTCTTCATGCTCTGTCAAGTTGATTATTGATCATTGCTAGACAGCCATTTTCAAGTCTTGCCATAGATTTTCTGGTAGATTTAAGTCAAAACTGTAAGTTGGCCGCTGTAATACAGCTGTATTCCATTGATTTGTATCCTATCAATCTCCCTAGTCCTCCCCGATGACAAGCATACCCATAACATGATGTGTTGTGTTTGATTTGCCCCAAACATAATGGTTCAGGACAAAAAGTACATTTCTTTCTTACATTTAAAAAAAAGTGTTACTTAAGTATTACTTTTTTAAAGTATTATTATATTTTTTAAGCATTACTTAAGTGCCTTGTTGCAAACAGGATGCATGTTTTGGAATATTTGTATTCTGTACAGTCATCCTTCTTTTCTTTGCTAGGCATTGAACAACCTCCCTGGTCTTTGTGGTTGAATCTGTGCTTGAAATTCATTCCTCGATTGAGGGACTTTACAGATGATTCCATGTGTGGGATACAGAGATGGGGTAGTCACAAAAAAAGAATGTTAACCGCTATTATTGAACATGGAATGAGTCCATGCAATATTATGCGATTTGTTAAGCACATTTTTGTGTAGGCTTGCCATAACAAAGCATTTGAATACTTATTGTCTGTAGATCAGTGACACAAAATCGAAATTTAAAACATTCAATTCAGGATGTAACACAACAAAATGTGCAAAAAGTCAAGGGCATGTGAATACTTTCTGAAGGCACTGCACAGTTGAGAGAGAGAGAGAGAGAGAGAGAGAGAGAGAGAGAGAGAGAGAGAGAGAGAGAGAGAGAGAGAGAGAGAGAGAGAGAGAGAGAGAGAGAGAGAGAGAGAGAGAGAGAGAGAGAGAGAGAGAGAGAGAGAGAGAGAGAGAGAGAGAGGCACTAGTGCTACCTGCGGGCTAGATAAATGTCCCGTGCACACAGCAGACACACTCTCCCTACTGCTTTATTCATTTAGAAATGTCACGTTCAGTGGAGAGGGGAGGCAAATGTGTTTCATCAGCCACCAGGCCCAGGCTCCCTCTGAGAGGAGAAATGTAGAAAGGCTCATATCTAAATGTGGAACAGGAACTAGATGAAAATATAGCAGTCTACTCTGTTTTCTGCTCCTGGGTGTGTTCTTCTTTCCCGAGTGGAAAAAGTGTGATATAAAAGAGTCATGTTGTACTATAATGTTTTTCATCATCTTCCAACAAGAATGAATTGGACATCCGGAGAGATGAAGTTAGCCTTGAAATATTTTTACGTAACCAACTTTTAGCTGGTTAGCGCTCATTTGAGATTTGGTTCTACTGTAAGTGCCGAGATTATCCTTGAAAATACTGCACGTGTCTGTGTTTTGGCACTAGTTCCCTCTGGTTTCCAGGGTCAGTTATTAAAGCCAACTGATGATGTTTCAGGTCAGGAGCCTGGACAGCTGATCTGGGACCTGTGGCTGAGAGCCGAGGAGTAACTCTCTTTTGGCCCGAGTCAGAACTCTGGCACAGAATGAGAGAAAGAGAGAGATGGAGATGTAGAGAGTGTGAAAGGGAGAAAAGCAGATTGAAAGAGACAGCAAGAGAGGGTGAGAGAGAGAGCAGGTAAGAGCGAGAGAGGGAGAGAGAGACAGCAGGTAAGAGCGAGAGGGCAGAGAAGAGAGAGAGAGAGAGAGCACCAGAAGTAGCAAAGCAGAGAGCGATAGGGAGATAGAGAGAGGAGGGAGGGAGGGGGCTGGCGGCAGCCTCTGCAGATGGAGGATAATTAAATATTAATGGTGAGCAGTGGTGAGGCCATAATTAGGGCTCAATGGCGTCAGGCAGGGAAAGCACAGTTCACACACCGTGGGAGAAACTGGCTCCATCTGAATCTAAATACACAGCCTTTTAGCTATCTCTTAGCCTTTCTGTCTCTACCTCACTCCTTCTCTCTGTCCGTCCGCCTCCATCCGGATATTTCTCTCATTCTTCATCCCTCTCTCTGTTCCCCTCTCTCTTCTTTGCTGTCACTCTCACCAGCCCTTGCCTTTCTTTCTTCCTCTATCAATCCATATCTTGGCCTTTCTCCATCCATCCATCTCTCCACCCCTCACTCCGTCCCTTTGCTATGGGAAGGGGTTAAGGGTGTGTGGTTGAGCCTGTGTGAATCTGAGGCAGTAAATGTTGTTCTAATGTGCTGTTGTAAGTGCTATCCCATTGGCCTGGCCTCACCCCCCACCTTTGACAGCACAGATGTTCCAATAACCACGACGGCCCTCCCTTCCTCTGGTGTCTTATTGCTGTAATAGTGTGTGTTGTGTTAACCAGTCTGTTCTCTCTGTCTGTCTGCAGTGACGTTGTTGGACTCCATGTCTGCTCTGGGAAACCTAGGCTGGGAGGCCTACCCTGCCGAGGGGGTGAGTAGCTCTGTGACATCACTTTCTGTATGAGGCGGCCATACTGGATCAATCTTGATCCACAGGCGCTCACACAGACACAAACTTTACCAAGCCAACTTTAACCCAGTGTTAATTTTGGCAGTGTGTTTTAGATTTAGTTTAATCTTAGTCATTTTGACAAAAATATAATGAAGTCTTATATGCTGACCACACCCACGAGCGTTGCAAAATACATGTACACATACATGTTATACATTCATTGCATTCAAACTGCTCGCACGCGTCAATGAGCATCTGTGTAGCCAAGCGCTAAAATAGAACTTGGTTCTATTTGTGACGTTTGACGCGAAGCAAGTCCCGCCTCTCCCATCTCCTCATTGGGTATTAGGAGCATATACCCACATGGTTGATTGAAAGATGAACTAAGGTCCACACTCCATTCCAGTTGGTGGTGGTAAAGCACATATAAAGTCCAATGAAGAAGAAAAAGACTGAAGGAGGAGATTTTACTAGAAACTAACTCGGTTTCCCTTTTATCTGTGGATTAATTGTCGGAGTAGAGGACCTTGTGCATTTCAGGTAAAATAACAACCCAATGTTTATATCCCAGGACAAATTAGCTAGCAACAGCAAGCTAGCTAGCTAAATTGCCATGAATGATTAATGCTTTTCGACCTGTCTCCAAATGAATACAGTTGGTTCAGAGTTCTTATTGATATTTCAACCTACGTGTCCTGATCGCGTCTGGTGTGGATTGACAAAATCGACAAGCGAGTGATGGCGCGCGATGGTGCACGCGGACGCCCAGTCTGGTCAGCATGTCAGCCACATTTTTGTCATTTGAATAAGGATTTAGTCTAGTTATTGTCAAAATGACGAAAACAGAGAGCCATTTTAGTCAACTAAATGCCCTTTCATTGTAGTCACATTTTAGTCACATCACATTTGTATTGCCTAATTAACCTATAGTAAACATGAATCGCTCACTTCCATGTGCACATATATACATTTGGTCTACCAACACATTTTTCTGCATAACATATTCTATTCTCTTCCCAACAGCAGCATAATGCTAAACATGTACAGTACATAAGAATAATATATTATTATTATTATTATTATTATTGTTATTATTATTATTATTATTATTATATTATATAAGAATGATCTTGCCATGGAAATTCCTAATTCGGCCTACATAGATATTGCACATTACATACAAAACAAACAGACACGAGAGCGAGAGAGAAGTCATGTCTACACTTGACACTTACATGCGACTTTCACTATCAGAATACGAAGATCGCATTGAAATGATGGGTCTGAATGTGTTCAGATCTGGCTGACCACTTCAGGTGGTAGTCAGGGATGCATTGTGTGTGGATTTCTCTTCAGTCTGGACACAATCAGGCTACTGAAAGTGCATACGGTGGGCGACGTCATCAGCACTTCTCCCACAAGTCTCCAGAAAACGTATGTTTTGGGTCCGAGAGGCACTTTGTCATTATAACGTTGGAGGAGATATGTTCATGTGAGTACCGTGTTTGGTGGCCTCGTGAATGCTTGCCTGCTAGCTAATATTTAAAAAATATATATTTGGTTTGGCTATAGTTATGCTAATCCATTTGCAATCTCTTCGGCTTGACTTGCTAGCTACAGAGGTTAGCTGACTAGTTAGCTACAGTAGTTAGCTACTGCCATCAGTTTTTGTGTTAACATATTTAGCCTATTCCACCATTTGTAGAATGCATACTTACATTTGAATATAGCGTGGGAATAGGGAGTCCGGACACACTGGACACGGCAGACACATTTAAATGTAGGTGTAGACACATGACGCGTTCGGTATTCCATGATTAGAGCTCTATGATCAGAATACTAAAGCTGTCAAGTCTAGACACGGCAGGAGGCACAGTCACCAGATGATGCCGCAAAGTATTATGGGTTGCACTTCCATCCCTCGTTGCCACATTGATGTCCAAAAGTAAAACAGGGGCTAATGACTTTGAACAGGAGCTAATGACTATTTTGCCCAGTGATGTAGTCGAGTCACTAAACCTTGAGTCCCAAGTCCCCTGTGCTCAAGTCACCAATAGTCGAGTCACGAGTCGAGTCACGAGTCCCTATGGCTGAAGTCTGAGTCCCAGTGCTCGAGTCCTGGTCCAAGTGCTCAAGTCTGAGTCATTGGGTCCACATTAACTGAAAATAAAGTTATTTACCCAGATATAGTGTAGTGACAAGAGGAATTTAGTCAATAAATACTTTTCTATCAGTTTTCATTGTGCCACCAAATATTTGCATATAGGCTACTGATAATGTTACCAGGGCTCCGTACAGTTGAAAAACATTCTCAAACGTTGCCGATAAAAAGTCCATGAATAGAGCCGCCGTTATTCCTTATTCAACACATTCCAAAACGTTGTGTCCTGCTGAATGAGCCGCAGGTTGTTAGCTATAGCTAGCTAATGAAGTAACATGGCTGAACAAAGTGTAGCCTTGACAAATGGTTAATGGTTCGGTCTGCAAGTAGCCTAGTTTTAGAACGGCCCGCAATATGCTTTATGGATGTAAAAAAAATGTAACGCCAGTATTATGGGTCATGTCTTTTCAACAGTAGCCTAAGGGCTAGAATCAAGCCATTTTCTCTGTGGAAAAGAGTGAGTCCTGGCTACCTTGGCTATTGTTTTTAATTTAAACAGGCAAAGGGTAGCTAACCAGAAGTCTGGCAGTGACTGGTTAGATGACGTGAAGCAAGAGAGTTGCCTGTGCGATGTGTATAACCGGAGCCAGAGCTGGGGCGGGGCCTGTCTGGCCACAATCATCGCTTGCTCCCCCGCAGCTCACCAGCTGATGTAGACTGTGTTTGCCGGGTGTGATGCATCCTTCCCACTGCTGAACGGAACTGCGCTGCACGTCTGTGCCTCTAATTTGAAATGTGCTTATCACCGAAAATCTCTCAATCTCTCCAAAACAACATTGTCCAGTCCACCTAGTAGTCTGATTTTAGTCACAGAGATAATTGTGTCTCATCTCAAAATAATTTTAGTTTAGTTATAGTTTTTGTCAGGATCTATTTAGTTATGGTCTCATCAATTGCGACTGAAAAACATGTGTTTGACGAATGTTTTTGTCACAATTTTTTGTTGACGAAAATAACAATCCACTATTCACTACAATAGGCGCTTGTGTAGACCTGAAAGCATTGGATCGGTGTACGCGGTATGAATCTCTGACACTGGCTGGAGACACTGACATCAGTGAGGTAATCATTTTATTAGAATCAGTGAGGTGTCTAGAGTGCAGGGTGTATTCAGTAGCAGTAGTGTAGAGAGAGAGAGAGCAGTGCGTGTTAGAGTGATGGCTTCTTAAGCGTTCTATAGCTATATTTGGAGTCTGGAGGGGGAATTTACTAATTATTTCCGCTGCGCTGAAAATAATGTGACAGACGCTGGCTCCGGTTTTTTTTGCGACTGAGATTTGGGGAGGTGGTGAATGTTTTTTACGTAACACCGGTGTTGAGTTGCGTAACGGGCTGCTGTGAAGGTAACAGCCCAGGAAGTTGCAGAATGCCAGTGTCATGCCTCTTTAGAGCGCAACAGAGGAATGAAGAGAAATAATGAACAAATGAAGGGAAATCAGTCAAGAAATAGCAGAGGAATGTCAGTAGAAACCAGCTGAAAGCGAGAGCGATGGGGGATAAAGAGCTAAAATCCTGACTATTTTCTTTCTGTCAGTGAAGGCAGCTTCATTGAAAGGACATCAGTTTGATTACAGCCTTGTTTGCTGGCAACACCAAGGCTGTGGGTTTCATTCCAGCATGAATGCTTAGCTAAATGTATAATGTTAACCACAGACCTGGGTCAAATACAAATTTCAAATACTTTAGGTATACGCTTGATTGGAGGTGGGTGGAGTTTGCACTTTTTTTGGACTATCACATTGGTCCCCTTGTATCGGGCAGGCTGAAACAAACAGTCAAAGGTTTGACATATGTATTTGACCCAGGTCTGGTTTACAGTTTGAAATAAAGACCACACTATTTAGCACCCACCTTGGTGATTCAAGGCTCCTGCTTTGTGCCCGAGCTCTCGCACCCACTGGGTGAGTGCAGGAGAGAGGAACGGAGTAGTTACTTCCGATGACATAGAACACACAGGCTGGTTGAGTCACTCCACAGCAACAGGAGATAACAACAGGGATGATGATGATACCCTGTATTACCCTGTATTACCCTGTATTACCCTGTATTACCCTGTATTACCCTGTATTACCCTGTATTACCCTGTATTACCCTGCACCTCACCTCACAGCAGCCTGAAGTAACCCGAAGAAATAGAGGGAGAGGGAGAGAGAGGTAGAGGGGGGGAGAAAGAGAAGAGAGAGAGAAAAATAGAGTGAGGGCGGATAGAAGGAGAGCAAGATAGCGAGTGAGATTGAAAGCGATGGGGAGAAAGAGAGAGGGAGGAGAGAATGAGAGAGGGAGAGAACGACACACTCAGAGTTAAATGATGGAAGATAAACACCAGGCTTTAGCACCAGTAATAACCGGACGATTTACATGCATTTGTCTTTTCATGTCTCTTCTTCTGTTCAAGAAGCAGACGTTTAGGCTGTCAACGAGTCTGACATGTGGCAGGAACCCTAGGGAACTGGAAAACGCATTATAGGCTACACACCCCTCTCTCTCTCTCTCTCTCCAGGATAACACAGAGAAGAAAATGGGAAATGAGTTCTCTCAACAGGAGAGAAAAAGGGGGGCGAGAGACAGAGAGAGGAAGAGAGAGATATAAACAGAGGGCTGAGGTGCTGAGCAGCATGTCTCTCTGGGTCTTGTGTTTCATATAAGGGGGATTATCTAGTTAAACCCGGACCCCTGAACCTGCAGAGAGGTCACACAGACATTCCCACCGTTCAAGATATGGCCTTGGCTGGATAGCTGTCTCTCTGACTCAATCCACCACCACTTGACCCCCGCAGGTCAGACTTAGTACGGCCCTCCCCAGAGCCAGATGTGTGCTGGAGTCTGAGCAGAGCGACCCACTTCTATCACACAACTGGGGTGTTTGTGTTTCTGCGGCGGGATCGAAAACAGACACAAGTCAGTAATGCTATTGCTTGTAGCTCTTTCCTGCGGTCAAATGACCTAGTGGCCTCATGGGTGGAATGTTATTCATACTTTTCATTGTTTCCTAATTAATAAACGTTATTTCAAAAAAAGCCGCCGAAAATACAGTGTTTCTATGTCAAATGGTTTGTTGTACTGTATTTCAGTCTTCTGTGTTGTATGTAAAGTGGAATAGTGGAATGCAAACTCAAAATGTAATACATTTCAACTCTAGATCTGATATGGTACATGTGTCTTCTTTTGTTTAAGCCCATAACCGTGTGTGTGAGGTGTATACTTTTCTTTTCAAAGTAGATTTGTTTAAGACTGCCAAGAAACATTCTGTGCGACCCTGATTTAGCCCACTGCAGTAAAAGGTTCAAATATAGTCCCCGTATCTTTATGAATATATTTGGGAGCGTCCCCGTTCTTCGCTCTGTCTCTGTCTCTTAGACAGATGTTGTTTCAGAGTTTGATGGCCAATTATGTATAAGTATCTGTAACTACAAGATGATTGCGGGGGGAAATTATGTTAAGCCAATGAAGGGTTTAACCCGAGTCCTGATGTGACGGTTTTGCCCCGCTTCAAAGCAATCAGGCCAGCTTCGTTGTGATTTGTCGAGGGATTAGAATGCTCAAAGAGGAAAGTTCTGTCCAGAATGCTAATTAGCGGTCAAACTGAACTGCCATCGCTATAGCAACAGGTTCACTGATTGAGTGTGTGTGTGTGTTCGGTGATTGAGAGAGAGAGGCTAAATCCTCCAACCTGTCTAAACACTTCTCTCTTGTTCACACTTGAAGGAAAGTTGGACAGCATCATCCATATTCATTATTTCAGAATTATTTTGTTTAGATAGCATAAGCTGGTTTGTTTCAATTAAATGTTGGATTGATTTTCTAATATTTACTGGTGAGGGAGGAGGCTTTTAGAAAAAATAGACATCAAGAATATGACCAGCATCATTTGATTCTACCTGTACTGTATGTTGGAAATTAACAGTCTGTTGTTGGGCGATATGGCCAAAATATCATATTACGGTATTTTTCAAAATCACAGTATTTGATGGGATTTTATGTTTTTGAATAAGACAAATTATACATTTGCTTTATGAGTAGTGTGTGACCCCAGGGTGGCAACACAAACTGTTCTTCCTAATTGATTTCAATGAGTCTTTCTCCATTCTGATGGTTTTATACTGTTAAATGAAACTTCAACCCCCAAGAAAATTCAGCATTTTCAAACATTTCTGCATTTCCTGCACTCATTTGAGATCATTTCCACGCTGTCACAAAGGGCTGCACGATATTGGCAAAAATGTAGGCCTTATTTTTAACCAAATGTTGCAATTATCATTATAATTCTATAGTTCAAATATAATAGTGGGCACTTTGAAAACAGTGTTGTTTGACATGATACGAAGAAAATGGACAGAGAGGAGTTTTTGTGACAGGGTAGGAACCAAAGTGTTGGTCAGTGTTTCCTAGGGGACACTATAATCTTTGGCTACATTAAATGTTTTCTCTTAGCTACTTCATGTAGCTAACATATTCATGCTTTGCCTAATCCTCTTCAGTTTAGAAGATACTGTTGCACAAACAACATGCTGATTTAGGCCTACACCATCACTGGTATCAGGCTGTAGCTAGCTGCATTTCCTCTGACTAGCTAGCTAGTGCTTAAAAAACACAAACTGGCTGTTTGCAGATGTAAGAAGTATTATAGAACGCTTGTAGATTTATATTAAGAAGTGGAAGCGTTGACCATGTAGACTGTATGCAAGTGTCGCGTGGTCGAGCAACAACAAATGCGCTCCTTGAGTGACAGGAATAGATCTGTGTGGAAAGCGGCATGGAGAGAGAGAGACAGCGGATATAAATGACTCAAGTAGCGGAGTATAGTATAAAAATGTACATTACAGGCTGCATGTCACGATTTAACAAACCAAACATTCAAATACCGCTATAGAAGGTAAAGTAAGAACACGAACCGGTCCGTGCATCAATACCGTTATATAGTAAAATACACTGTACCACCCAGCACTAATCTGTTATTTCAGAACATTGGACTAAGAGTTGGACTAAGAGTACATTGGACTAAGACTTCTTCACTGAGCAAACTGAGGAAAGGATTTGGTGAAGCACGGATTTCGGTGAAGCACGTCCTTAGGTAGAGAGATAGTAAAGAAACCCACCTGACCGCTACTGCCTGACAATCACCAGACTCTTTCACATGGAGACCGCTCCATAAACAAGCCAGAAAGTCTGTGTAGTCCTCACACTCAACCTCAGCTCTGAGAGAAATAAACAGAACGTCATAAAGCCCTCTTTATTCCTCAATAGCTATCCTCTTTAACTCCATAATCACCGCTCTCTAGGGAACTAGCCGCGCGTGTGTGCCTCTGTGCAGTGAGTGTGTGTGTGAGTGTGTGTGAGTATGTGTGTGTAGAGCCGTGTATGCCCTCTCAGTCTCCTGTGATGTCCGACTGGTCCCGCTCCACACAGATGGGTCCGTTTAGCTGCCAGCCGTGTCTGTAATTTACCCGCATTCATTCCTCCCTCGGTTTTTCTCTCTCTCTATCCTCATCTGTCGTTTTCTCTCTCTCAATGAAATAGAGAGAGCGAGAGAGAGCGAGAGAGAGAGAGAGAGAGCAGAAGAGAGGAAAAATGGTACAGTAGGAGAGAGAGAGAGAGAGAGAGAGAGAGAGTTGGCCTCGAGTAGAACGCAACTCGTTTTCTATGTCGCTGGTACTCATGACATCGTCGTAGTTATAGCCTGTACACAGGGGATAGGGATTCCCTTGGCCAGGTCAATTGGTCTGTAATATTCCTGGCCCTACCTATGACATAAACTCATAAATTGTTTCCTCATAAATTGTTTCCTCCGTGCTATTCTAGTCCCAGCTCAGGAGCCAGCCCTGTGGAAGGCCCAGTGGATTAAAAGCAGCTGACTGAGAGTCTGTTTCCGTCTGTTTTAGTACTCAAGACTTTGGGTGAAATGTGTCAAGCCTTTGCCGGCTTGTCGACCTGTCAAGTTCAATTATCCCCAAAATCAGAGCTTTTTCTTCCGAGTCTACAACCCCCTTGTCTTTCTCTGTCCTTTTCTCACTTTCTTTCTCTCCTTTACCTGTCTTAACCCCCCGTCTTTCTCTTTCTCTCTCAATCCTGCATTCTCTCTCCTTCCTTCCTTCCTTCCTTCCTTCCTTCCTTCCTTCCTTCCTTCCTTCCTTCCTTCCTTCCCTCTCTCTCTCTCGCTCTCTCTCGCTCTCTGTCTTGCTTTCTCGCTCTCTCTCCTGTCTATCTCCACTCCGGTTTAATTTGCATCCCATCCGAGTGAAATTAGAGGGAAAGTTTTGCAATAGCCAGCTGCACTGACCAGAAAATAGTTGCCTTTCTGTGTGTCTGAGGTTTGAATGTTGAAATGTGATATGCGATATGTGTTCATCAATCAGTAGTCTATACAGAGCCTGAAAAGAGACTGGTACTCTGAACTGAGAAGGTGGTCTGTGCATCTCCTCACCCTAAATGAGATTCATACTGAGTTGGCTCATTGTGTGTGTGTGTGTGTGTGTGTGTGTGTGTGTGTGTGTGTGTGTGTGTGTGTGTGTGTGTGTGTGTGTGTGTGTGTGTGTGTGTGTGTGTGTGTGTGTGTGTGTGTGTGTGTGTGTGTGTGTGTGTGTGTGTGTGTGTGCGTGCGCGACTGTGTTTTTAAGCCTAGCTGTCTGCTTCCTCTTTGGTAGGTCCTGGTCCCTGAAACTCTATGAAACCACACTGGTTTATTTTCCTTTCCTTGAAGGAACAGAAATGTTTTCTCTCTCATGCGAGAAGTGTTCTGAATTACTTCTCTGAACACAAGTGGAAACAGATGGCAATATATGAGGGGAGACAAAGTAGCTCTGTCCTACGTCTCTCTCTTGATCAAGGAGACACACACACATAGAGTCACACACTCACTCACACACACTCACTCACTCGCACCCCCCCACACACACACACACACACACACACACACACACACACACACACACACACACACACACACACACACACACACACACACACACACACACACACACACACACACACACACACACACACACACACACACACACACACACACACATGTATGAAAACATGCATACACATGCACGTGCGTGCACTATAATGTGATTACTTAAATGTACACAGATGTTTTTTGTCACTTAAATACACACACATATCCCCGCCCTGCAACCCTCTAACCCCCCCCTTCTCTCTCTCTCTGCAGTGGGAGGAGATCAGTGTGATGGATGAGAGGAACACTCCCATGCGTACCTACCAGGTGTGCAACGTGATGGAGGCCAGTCAGAATAACTGGCTGAGGACGCGGCACATCGCCCGCGACGGGGCCCAGCGCGTCTACATCGAGATCAAGTTCACCCTCCGAGACTGTAACAGCCTGCCTGGAGTACCCGGCACCTGCAAAGAGGTCCATCTGCTCACGGTTTCCATTCTGTCAACAATTGTTCAATACTCTTTGCTTCAAGGTCATGGTTGACTGAAATGTCATAATGTTTTGAATCTTGACCGAGAGAAGTGATCTTTCTGTCAAACAGTTTTCCATAGATCTACGGCATAAGAAAATGTCAAACTTTAATCAAATGCAAATGTCCAATTGTGTGTTTTCCAGACGTTCAACATGTTCTACTATGAATCCAACAACGCCAACCTGTGGTTCATCAAGGAGAGTCAGTACATCAAGATAGACACCATCGCTGCTGACGAGAGCTTCACACAGGTCAGTGAAAACACAGACTCCCAAGGTAGAGGTTGCCTCTAACTACAGATCTAGGACCAGAGTACCTTACCCCCCAATCCTAACATTAACCTCAGATTTCCCTAAACATTCTTATCCTAACCATTACGAGGATGAAACAAGTTCTGAGTCTGGACATGGAGCTAAGGGCAACTTACATACTGAGGGCAAAACAATCCCCGTAATAATAATGACAATCAACATCCTGTTCTACTAGGTCTGTTCTAGCTGAAACAGAACTGTAAATAAATCTGGTTGCTCTCCCTCTCTCTAGGTGGATGTGGGCGACCGTGTGATGAAGCTCAACACAGAGGTGCGTGACATCAGCAACCTAAGTAAGAAGGGGTTCTACCTGGCCTTCCAGGACCTGGGAGCCTGCATCGCTCTGGTCTCTGTCCGTGTCTTCTACAAGAAGTGTCCCCTCACCGTGCTCAACCTGGCCCAGTTCCCTGACACCGTCACGGGGGGCGACTCGGCCCTGGTGGAGGTCAGAGGGCTGTGTGTGAACGCGTCAGAGGAGTTCGAGGCCCCCAGGATGTACTGTAGCGCCGACGGGGGCTGGCTGGTGCCCATCGGGAGGTGTGTGTGCAAGCCGGGGTACGAGGAGCATAAGGACTTCTGCCAACGTAAGTGTATTTAGTAAATCTTTTTTTCACTTAATTTCTTGAACTTAATTGTTGGTTAAGGGCTTGTAAGTAAGCATTTCACGTTAAGGTCTATACCTGTTTTATTCGGCGCATGTGACAAATCAAATTGTGTGGGGGGCTTTGTGTCGATGGCGAGATGTGTGTTTAGGCCTGGATAAGAAGGACACAGTGACCAGCCACAATGTGAATGAATACAAGGTTTATGATGTGTGTGTATCTGTTTGTGCCTGTGCTAGTCTGTGGCTTTACATACACAACCAATTCCATGGCAGCCATTCCTTCCTCAGAAAGCTCACCACATATCGGCTAACCAGTGGAGGCTGCTGAGGTGAGGACGGCACGTAATTATGGCCGGAACGGAGCAAATGGAATGACATCAAACACCTGGAAACCATGTGTTCGGTGTATTTGATATCATTCCACTGACTCTTCTCTAGTCATTACCACAAGCACGCTCTCCCCAATTAAGGTGCCACCAACATCCTGTGCGGCTAACGTTATGACAGTGGAGAGGTGGGCAGAGAATCTATTAGGAATCAGGATTATACTGTACTGTACCTGGTGCTGCCAAGCGGGTCCTGTTAGATGGGACAAATCAGCCATTTTATGCAGTGTTATATTATACACTGAACACTGTGAAGTTACAGTAAATGTGTTATATTGAGAAGAAGTGTGAATTTCAGTGACAGGTTTTTGGAGAACATTTTGAAGACCTGAACAAGCGTCCGGGCGAACGGGATGCCAGGCCACAGATATTTTTTTCCCCACCACGGTGTCGCCATACTTGGCCCGGTATCGTATTGTTTGTTAAGTGTTGGTATCGTGACAAGCCTAGTCCTGATAGATCTAGATCTAGTACTGAACGGAGAAACTGTTCCAGAGAGAATATGAGTACAGATAGACGGCAGCGTTGTGGAAATCAATGTGGTTTACCAGGATGGAATGATAACGACTGTGGTTATGTGGGTTACAACCCCTGTTGGGTAAGGCTGTGTGTGTGGGATGGTGGGTGTGGCCTTGTGTGTGTGTGTGTGTGTGTTAGGCAACCCCCTTACGTAGCGAGGACAATGTTATGAAAGAGAAGGTCGGGAGTTGCTTGGGGGCAGTTTGTGTCTGTGAGTGTGTGAGCGAGGAGATGTGCATGTACCATTTTCCACCCTTTAGAGTGGAGGAAGTGGAGGAGAGGGGATGCCTCAGGTAGCAGAGTATTAAGTTGTTCAACTCCACAGATTTGAGATGGTGTGTGTGTGTGTGTGTGTGTGTGTGTGTGTGTGTGTGTGTGTGTGTGTGTGTGTGTGTGTGTGTGTGCGTGTGCGTGTGCGTGTGTGTGTCAGCTGACCGATATTTTCCCTTGCTAGAGCTGTCTTAGGCTCAGTTGTGAGAACAAAACCCCGTGGTACTGCATGTAGGTAGGCTGTTTGTTTCTCTTGTAAGATGCAGCAGGACATGCACAAGCTTCCTTATGAGTCCTCTGGGAATGTAGATTACAGTACCGATTCCTTTGCTCCGAAGTTCCTAGGAATGTAATTGAACAAGAACAATGGCGAACGTGCAGAAAGACGGCCGAATTGTCTGATTTCATTGTGTTTTAGCACCACCCACTACGTTCGAAGGTACACGATATGGTGCAACGCGTCAACAAATCAGCGCAATCTACTTTTTTGTTTTTTCAAATTGCCGGCATCTTGACACTAAAATTGGGAGCGTGTACACTCTGCTAATACTCTGCTAAAAAAAGAGTAACGAGAGCAATGTCATGAAGGCCGCCATCTTTATGCACCTCCGCTATTATTGTGTGCTGTGCTTGGTGCCTTTCATTGTGAGATTATCATTGTGGCAGATAACTATATTGGAATTAACACCGTTTTACTGCTGAACACTACTTTACGAACCCCCAGTTAAAAGTTCATTGCAACTCCAGGTCCAGGCTAACACAACAAGGCGTTTCACCTCTGGGCAATGTCACGCGTTAACGGAGACACACTCCCACTATAAAAATGGCCATATCTTTTTTACAATCAGGGCCAAGTAATGCTATGTATGTTTTTATAGGTATTTGTTCGTGCTTTAATGCAATACTAACAAGTAATTGTTCAAATGTATACTTGTTTTTATTTGAACAATTACTTGTTACTATTGCAAGATACACTGAGTACACCAAACATTAGGAACACCTATCGTCGGGTCATGGACTCCACAAGGTGTCGAAAGCGTTCCACAGGGATGCTGGCCCATGTTGACTCCAATGCTTCCCACAGTTGTGTCATGTTGGTTGGATGTCCTTTGGGTGGTGGACCATTCTTGATACACACATGCGAGACATGTTGAGCGTGAAAAACCCAGCAGCGTTGCATTTCTTGACACAAACCGGTGCGCCTGACGCCAACTACCCCGTTCAAAGGCACTTAAATATTTTATCTCGCCCATTCGCCCTCTGAATGGCACACATACACAATCCATGCCCCAATTGTCTCAAGGACTTAAAAATCCTTATTTAACCCGTCTCCTCCCCTTCATCTGCACTGATTGAAGTGGATTTAACAAGTGACGTCAGTAAGGGGTCGTAGCTTTCCCCTATATTCACTTGGTCAGTCTGTCATTGAAAGTTCAGGTGTTCTTATTGTTTTGTATACGGTGCATTCGAAAAGTATTCAGACCACTTGAATTTTTCCTAAACCGATTCTAAAACGGATTAAATCGTTTTTCCCCCTCGTCAATCTACATACAATACCGCATAATGAAAAAGCAAAAACAGGTTTTTAGAAATATTAGCACATTTATAAAATAGAAAACATTTAAATATCACATTTATATAAGTATTCAGACCCTTTACTCAGACCTTTATTGAAGCACCTTTGGCAGCGATTACAGCCTCGAGTTTCTCCCATTCTTCTCTGTAGATCCTCTCAGGCGTTGCTGCACAGCTATTTTCAGTTCTCTCCAGAGATGTTCGATCGGGTTCATGTCCGGGCCCCTCAAGGACATTCAGAGACTTGTCATGAAGCCACTCCTGCATTGTCTTGGCTGTGTGCTTAGTGTTGTTGTCCTGTTGGAAGGTGAACCTTCTCCCCAGTCTGAGGTCCTGAGTGCTCTGTTCATCTTTCCTTCGATCCTGACTAGTCTCCCAGTCCCTGTTGCTGAAAAACATCCCCCATAGCACGATGCTGCCACTACCATGCTTCACCATATCGTAGGGCTTGTGCCAGGTTTCCTCCAGACGTGACGCTTAGCATTCAGGCCAATTAGTTCAATCTTGGTTTCATCAGACCAGAGAATCTTGTTTCTCATGGTCTGAGAGTGTTTAGGTTCCTTTTGGCAAATTCCAAGCGGGCTGTCGTGCCTTTTACTGAGGAGTGGCTTCCGTCTGGCCACTCTACCATAAAGCTCTGATTGGTGGAGCGCTGCAGAGATGTTTGTCCTTCTGGAAGGTTCTCCCATCTCCACAGTGGAACTCTGGAGCTCTGTTAGAGTGACCACCGGGTTTTTGGTCACCTCCTCGACCAAGGCCCTTCTCCCTCGAATGCCGCAAAAAAACTTTTGTGTGGTGACAACTCTCAAATAAACACTTTAAAAAATATGTTGTAAGTACCTTCTCAGATAAGAGATCATACTTAATGTAAAATGAAGAGACACATGACATCATGCTACCTGGGAATTAATCACTATTGCTTGCCCACTGAAAATATGACTTTTTCATGCTATGGACTTATAGCACCTTTCTACCGACTGAGGTACTCAAAGCAGTTTACAGGGTGAAGGGGAATCTCACCACCAATGTGTGGCACCCACCTGGGTGATGCACAGCAACCACTGTACCAGAACACTCACCACACCTCAGCTAGCATGGTGGAGATACATGCCAATTAGGGGGCCATGATGGGAATTTAGCCAGGACACCAGGGTTAACACCTCTAGTCTTGCTATGTGCCATGGGATTTTTTATGACCACAGAGAGTCAGGGCACCCATCTGAAAAACAGCACTCTGCATAGGGCAATGTTCCCTTCACTGTCCTGGGACATGATCATATGACCAGAGGTAAAAGTGCGCCCTGCTGGCCCTCCAACACAACTTCCAGCAGCGTCTGGAAGTTGCTCCCGTCCAGAAGAAACCCCGCTCAGCTTCAGAAGCGAGCCAGCCGTGGGATGCAGGTTGGTATTTTACTGGTATGCTCACAGTCACTACAGTAGCAACATAACTTGGGGAACCACAAGAATATAATACTGTATATCTCAACCACTCACAGCTTACATGTTTTTATGCATTTTGTCTTATTTTACTGTTAAATGAACCTCACATTGTGGTACATAGATGCCTTTTTTTGTAAATGTGACATTTATCTCATGTGGGCTTAAAGCAGGTATCACCAACCGGTCGATCATGATTAACTGGTTGATCTCCAATCCGTACTACCAGATCGGCAAACATTTCTGTAAAAAACCCAACGATAAACCTCGCGTTCCTATTTTTGTATTTGTCTCGCGCTGTTGGAGGTAAGCGCACCTGATTCAGTAGGCGACGCGTTCCCATTTTTAACCATTTCATGTCTGAAGGTACAAACTCGGTGAACACCTGCTCGTCGAACATCTCATTCTAAAATCAGGGGCATTAATATGGAGTTGGTCCACCTTTGCTGCTATAACAGCCTCCGCTCTTCTGGGAAGGCTTTCCACTAGATGTTGGAACATTGCTGCGGGGACTTACTTCCATTCAGCCACAAGAGCATTAGTGAGGCCTGGCGCGGATGTTGGGCGATTAGGCCTGGCTCGCAGTCAGCGTTTCAATTCATCCCAAAGGTGTTCGATGGGGTTGAGGTCAGGGCTCTGTGCAGGCCAGTCAAGTTCTTCCCCACTGATCTCAACAAACAATTTATGTATGGACCTCACTTTGTGCACAGGGGCATTGTCATCCCCAAACTGTTGCCACAAAGTTGAAAGCACAGAATCATCTAGAATGTCATTGTACGCTGTATCGTTGAGATTTCCCTTCAATGGAGCTAAGTGGCCTAGCCCACCAAACTTTACAGTTGGCACTATGCATTGGGGCAGGTAGCGTTCTCCTGCCATCCGCGAAACCCAGATTCGTCCGTCGGACTGCCATATCGTGATCTTATGCTTGGGTGTGGCTGCTCGGCCATGGAAGCCCATTTCATGAAGCTCTTGACGAACAGTTCTTGTGCTGATGTTGCTTCCAGAGGCAGTTTGGAACTCAGTAGTGAGTGTTGCAACCGTGGACAGGCGATTTTTACGTGGTACGCACTTCAGCACTCTGTCCTGTTCTGTGAACTCGTGTGGCCTACCACCTCGCGGCTGAGCCGATGTTGCTCCTAGACGTTTCCACTTCACAATAACAGCACTTACAGTTGACCCATGGCAGCTCTAGCAGGGCAGAAATTTGATGAACTGACTTGTCGGAGAGGTGGCATCCTATGACGGTGTCACGTTGAAAGTCACTGAGCTCTTCAGTAAGACCATTCTACTGCCAATGTTTGTCTATGGAGATTGCATGGCTGTGCGCTCGATTTTATACACCTGTCAGCAATGGGTACACTTTCCCTAGATCTTTACATTGTAATTCCATTGACGATTGTCTGGTCTTGATCAATATCGCATCTTTTAAAAGAACCCCCAAACATTAAGAATAACTATGTCAATAATCACTCAGCTTTTAACAAAGAGGTCTGGAGGTCACAAAGAGACGTGACACCCCTGTGTAACGCTCTAATGTGCCCCCAGAAGCACAGCACAATGCTTTTAGTGCTAAACACACTGCTCCAAACCAAAAAAAAAGGTGTCTGCCCCCCCCCACAGCTACTCAGAGCTTCTGAAGAGCTTCCACAGGGAAAAGTAAGGTAACACTGACTCACTAATGCATTTAAATCAGCCTGGCTCTCTCTCTCTCTTCCCCCTTTCTTGCTCTCTCATCTCTCTATCTCTCGCTCCACCCCCATCCCTCTCTCATCCCTCCTTTTCGTCCCCCTCTCCCCTTTTCTCTTTTGTACTGTGTGAGGTGTTAATGGAATCATTACTGCTCCGGTCCCTGTCAGACACCCAAACAACCAGACTCCTCCAATTATATATAATATGTTATCTTTCCCCATTTGCTAGTTTTTGCTGCTGTTCTCTTGTTCTGTAATGGTACTGCTGTCTCCCTTCACCTAGCGCCCCTTTCATCTCCCTCTCTCTACACAGACAGCCAACAGAGGAGGTAGAAAGAGAGAGAGACCAAGAGCTCTTTACTTACGCAACTCACCCCTGTCCTCCATCTTCCTCCAACTCCCTCTCTTAAACGTACTCTTAATCCCCCTTCTCCCCTATGCGCTTTCTCTCTCTCTCTCTCGCTCTCTCTCTCGCTGTCCGTTGTGTCACTAAGGGGCTTGGGGACCTCTGGACTGATGATTCTGCTCTCCCCCTCTTTAAACATTTATAAGCCATGGATCTCTCTTTCCCCTCTTTCTCTTTTTCGTAAAGCAAAAAACAAAACAGAAATTAAAATGATAGTTGAGGTAACAGGACGTGTGCATGTGTTTTTTAGTCCCTTTAGTAATTAATTGACTGTATTTAGGTCAGATGAGATATCATGTTAGGAGCTCTCTCTCTCTCTTTCTGTTTGTCACTCTCCATTTCTCTCCTTACTCTCTCCGTGTCTGTCTTTTACACCCCCGCTTTCCCTTCCTATCTCCCTCTCTGCTCTCCTATTGGCTGTGAAGCCTACATTCACATGAATTCATCCTCATCTGCCCTGTTACTGGGGTTACATAATCATCCAATACACACACACAACACACACACACACTCTCTCTCTCTCTCTCTCTCTCTCTCTCTCTCACACACACACACACACACACACACACTCCTCCCTGTCTCCCTCTCTCCTGCGTGTGTCAGTGTGTCTCTCTGTCAGTGAGCAGTGTGTGTGTGTGTGGATGTTCCTGCAGCCTGTGGGTCTGTCCTGGGGCTCCACAGTGAAGAACCACGCTGTAGAGCTGTCTGGCCCTGACAGCACCAATTACTGAACCTCTGGACAGAGAGAGGAGAGAGGGAGGAGAGGAGCGAGGGACAGCACACCTGTCCTACTCAGCAACCTCTGCCCATCTCTCGAGCACGTCTCTCTTCTCCCTCTCTTTCTCTCTCTCTCTCGTTCTCTCTGTCTTTTTTTTCCCTCCCCTCAACCTCTCTCACATCCCTCCTTCTCTCTGTCGCCGTAGTGATTGACGGTGGGAAAGGAGAATGTAGGTCAGGGTGATGTTGAAGTCCATAGCTCTCTGCCTGTCTGTCCTTCACTCCTTCTCTGTCACAGACTGAGAGTAGGACTCAATGCTAAGAGCTGGCTTAAAGGGACACGTCCTGCTAGTACCAAATCGGTCTCTAAATGGGTTTATGGAATCAGACCTGCTTTTGCAGCCCTGCTTCTGGTAAACAGACCACGTTAGCACGGCTATTGGAACCTATTGGCTTTGTGCGTATTCGTCTCTGAGACAAACGTTAGTAGAGTAGAACTGTGTATCAGACAGGTAAACACAATAAGCCTAGTTGTCTCAGATCCATCAAGTGGAGTGAACGAGGGAAGAGTGAAGGGGATTACTTTTTGATTCAAACCCCAGCCCTATCCTTAACAGAGGCTGATTCTTCCCTCCTTGCTTTAACAAAGGCAATGGGAATTCAGTCAAATGTTTCCTTGTCAGATGTTCATTCAATCATTCAATCAAACCTGGGCTTGATAACACAGGAATAACTTAATCCCTTTTCTCCAGTCTCACTTTATATCACATCTGAGAATACTGCCTTTGTGAAATAATGAAAGATCGCTTGCCTGCACGCACGCACGCACGCACGCACGCACGCACGCACACACACACACACACACACACACACACACACACACACACACACTTTTACAGCTAGCCTTGTAGGGGGACAAATTTCAGTCCCATTCAAAATGATATTTTCCCCTAACCCCTAACCTTAACCTAACAACCTAACCTTAACCCAAAAACCTAACCTTCACCCTAACCCTAAACCTAGACCTAACCATAGCTCCTAACCCTATTACTAACCCTAGATCCTAACCCTAAAACTAACCCTAGCTCCTAACCCTAGCTCCTAACCCTAACCCTTAACGTAATTCTAACTTAAAACTAATTCTAACCTTCACCCTAACCCCCCTAGAAATAGCATTTGACCTTGTGGGGACCAAAAAAATGTCCCCCCCCACACACACACACACACACACACACACACACACACACACACACACACACACACACACACACACACACACACACACACACACACACACACACACACACACACACACACACACACACACACACACACACGCACACACACACACACATTCTCTCTCTTTATATCTCATAAGATTATTGTTTTCCCTTTTGTGAGGTAATGAAATGGTTGGTGTAGAAAACAGATGTAGGAACAAGGTTGATCTAGAGACCTGTGAAAGACATTGGGCTCATTTAGACACAGCTCAGCATGTGATCTTTAAAGCTCTGCAGGGACCAGGGAAATCATGTCTGGTTTTACTACCTGTCTAACCCAGCGCTACGTCTCCCTCCTACCCTTTACTAGCGAAAGGAATGTGTGTGTGTCCATGTGTGTGTGCGTATATGTCTGTGCGCGTGTGGCCGTGCTGGCTAGTCGGTAAAGCCCACCTGAGCACTTCTGTGTTCATCTGAGAGACCTTTCAAGGTCAAGATGTCCTTCACCCCTAAACCTTTAACCCCCCTCTCCCCAACCCGCACCCCCTACCCCCTCGCCAACTCTCCTTCATCAGCTCTCGGGTCTGTCAGAAATAGAAGGACTGAGAAATGTTGGTGTGTGTGTGCTGGGGGGGGGGGGGGGGGGGGGCAGGTTGCTGTTGCTGCAGTAAGCTGTTGAAGTGTTGAGCAGCAGGGAGGTTTTACCTTGGCCCAGATTTTACCAAAGGAGAAAATATACAAATATATAGATGTATTATATTGAACAAAATCCCCTTGAACATCAATTTACCATTCTATCTCTACCTCTCTTCGTGTGTGTGTGTGTGTGTGTGTGTCTTTCTCTTTTTTATTCTGTCCACCAGTGTGTTATTGTGGCTCGATGGGCCCAGCTACCGTTGATATTCAACCATGCTCTCTCCCTTTCTCTTGCTCTACCTCCCTTTACCTTAGCCCTCTCTCTCCATCCTCCCTTCCTCTCCTCTCTCTCCTCCTTCCTCATCTCTCCTATATAAAATGGCTGACCCCCGGTGAGGTAGAAGCTGGTTGAAAGACTATGTAGAGAAAAGCAGGCCAAGGACTTTAGTGAGAGAGTAGTGAACGCTGTAAAAACTCCTCACATCCTAATATAGAACCTCTATTGCCTACAGGGGAGGAGAAGGAGAGAGGGAGGATGAGAGAGAGAGGGAGAGAGAGAGAGGATGAGAGAGAGAGAGGAGGAGAGAGAGGGAGAGAGAGAGGGAGACGGAGCGACAGAGAGCAAGGGAGAGGAGGAGAGAGAGAAACTATCCTGGGACTTGGAGCATATTTGATGTTAATTGGGCACATTCTGTGTTCCATTGAGAAACACAGAGGCGCTACGGTTCAGCCTTTGTGGAATAATCATCACATTCCTGGCCCACAGCAAGTACACATTACACAGTGGGCTTCAGGGAGGGGGGGGGGGGGGGGGGGGGGTTGAGCGAGCAAGGTGTGCGTGCATTTGTGCGCGTGTGTTTGCGTTTGTGTGTGTGTGAGATTCGGGCGTCAGAACGACAGAGGGAGCGTGCAGGCAGCCGGTGAGTCTCCTGGAGAGGAAACCGAGACTCAGGAAGGGAGTGATTAACCCTCCACCCTTCACAAACACACACACACACACACACACACACACACACACACACACACACACACACACACACACACACACACACACACACACACACACACACACACACACACACACACACACACACACACACACACACACACTCACACACACACACTCCAGCCCAGAAGTGGATGGGTTCCAGATGTGCATTGGGCCAGGGGGACTGGTGTTAGTCTATCCTGGAGACCCAGTGACTTTAGACTTTAGATTGAATAGGACCCACAGTCTCCCTTGTAATGGCTCTAACTGCAGAGAAAACGACTCACTCAGCTATATAGACAGAAGAGTCTGTAACAAATGGTCTGTTAGTGTTCAGGATCCCTGGGTAATGGTTTTGTTGGAACAGGAGTGTTGGAGCATAGGAACAGTGGTACTTCAGTTATTGGGGGGGGGGGGGGGGGGGGTAGGGGGGGTTGTATGTTGTTCACAAAGACAGAAGAGAAAAGGGGAAGTGAAGTTTGTGTCGCGGGCAGGGGAGGACACTTCTGTCTACGTTCTGTCTATAATCCAACAGGCATGCAAGGTTCCGGACCTTTTGTCAAAGAAGGAGACACATATCTTTGTAACACAATTGACTTCCTTCAGGGTGGTGAAATGGATGCTGAGGTGTGTAGGGGGGAACCGTATTGTCTGTCGCGCACTTGACCCGAGCAAAATATATATATTCTGTTATCTTCCAGAGGTTAGAATGAATGGATGACCAGCACACATGCACAAACACCTGGATTCTATTCAGCCAATATGGCGCGTGTGTGTGTGTGTGTGTCTGTAGGATCTATCAAAGAGCAATTTACACCGAGCTGTGAAAAGGAATTCTCAGAGATGTCACAGAGTGGCGTCTTCATCCCATACAGCTTGTTCAGACTGCACCGTAGTAGTAGAGACATTTTACTGCCTTGTTTAGACTGCGATGTAGTAGTAGAGACACTTTACTGCCTTGTTTAGACTGCGACGTAGTAGTAGAGACACTTTACTGCCTTGTTTAGACTGCGACGTAGTAGTAGAGACACTTTACTGCCTTGTTTAGACTGCGACGTAGTAGTAGAGACACTTTACTGCCTTGTTTAGACTGCGACGTAGTAGTAGAGACACTTTACTGCCTTGTTTAGACTGCGACGTAGTAGCAGAGACACTTTACTGCCTTGTTTAGACTGCGACGTAGTAGTAGAGACACTTTACTGCCTTGTTTAGACTGCGACGTAGTAGTAGAGACACTTTACTGCCTTGTTTAGACTGCGACGTAGTAGTAGAGACACTTTACTACCTTGTTTAGACTGCGACGTAGTAGTAGAGACACTTTACTGCCTTGTTTAGACTGCGACGTAGTAGTAGAGACACTTTTCGCCCGTCTGTTTTGTAATAGAACGGAAAGACACCGCCCCTTTGCTGGACCAGTTGGCAGGCAGACTTTACTACGACACGTAACAGTCAGAGGAAGAAGGTCTCTCTCACTCTCTTGTCCTCTCTCTCCATCCCTCTCTTCCTGAGGTGAGGCTAGTGACAGACGCGGTAGCGGAGAGAGGCACGGGGCTCTTCTCCCCCCCCCCCCCCCCCCCCCCCCTCCGCATGAGGAAATGAATTATTGAGAGTGATGAACTGAAAATAACATGGAGGAGGAGAGGAGAGGGCGATGAAGACTCACCCTCCACTCGCTCTCTTCCTCTCTCGACCGTGGTACTGGGCGATGAGGGCAACTTTGCTCAGTGTGTGTGTGTGTATTTTTGTGAGAGTGACGGCGTCGTAAAATATTTACCGTAGTCTATCTCACGTGGTGGGAGAGAGGGACTACGCAGCAAACCTCCTCTCCTAATCTCCCCCTCTGTCTCTCTCTATCCCTTTCTCTCTATCCCTTTCTCTTCCTGTCTGTGTTGTTCACACAGGCACACACACACACAGACACACACACCTGGTATCAATTGAATCTGTTTTTAGACTGATAATAGCCTCAGTGGGAATGCATGAAATGAGTCTGTGATCAGCTAAGGTTACCCCTCGGTAAGTGAGTGGGTGTTTTTATGTGTCTGTGTCTGTGAGTGTGTTTGTTTTTAATTGCGCTTAATTTCCTTCTCTTCACTCCACATGTTATTTCTTTCTCTCAATCACTCGCTCTTTCACTCTCTTTTTGTTGTTGTGTGAGTGTGAGTGTGTGTGTGTGTGTGTGTGTGTGTGTGTGTGTGTGTGTGTGTGTGTGTGTGTGTGTGTGTGTGTGTGTGTGTGTGTGTGTGTGTGTGTGTGTGTGTGTGTGTGTGTGTTCGCGCTGGTGCCCCTGTCACTGCGAAATAAAATAAATATTTGTGCAGGAGCTCTGGCAAAGGTCAGGGTCAAAGTATGACACCCAATGGGAAATGAGACACACACACACACACACACACACACACACACACACACACACACACACACACACACACACACACACACACACACACACACACACACACACACACACACACACACACACACACACACACACACACACACACAATTCCATAGATTAACCCTGAAGGTTATCACACACAATTCCATAGATTAACCCTGAAGGCTGTGTGTGTGTATGTGCGTGTGTATGTGTGTGCGTGTGTGCATGTGTGCGTGTTCTTACGGGCCTGCATACATCCGTGTGTGTGCATGTTTGCGGGCGTGCATGCATCCATGTGTGTGTGTGTGTATGTGTGTGTAACTGGTGCTGTGCTTCAAAGTTCCCCTTGACTAGTCCCTGTAATTGGACAGCATCCAGGGGACTGAGAGCAAATCAGAGCAGGGCTTGGAGTGTGTTTCACATACTTTTGGGTTTGACAGGCCGTGTCAGTCTGCGTGTGTTACTGCCCTGTATATGTAGTCAAAAAACTACACGTCTGCGTGTCGGTGTTTTGTCAGAGTGTGCGTGTGGGTTTGTGTGTATCAGAAAGGCTCAAGTTTGACCTCGGGGGTGAAAGGTTAAAGGTCAGGCTGGTTTTGTCCATCTGTCTCCCTCAGCTCTGACTAAAGACTATAACAATCTATTTTGGGGATCATTGTCTTTATTTAGGAGTCCCTCTGGATGTCAACAGGGATACCGATACTTTTTCTCACTCGTTTTCTTCCTGACACTATTATGCCCCTTTCCGCTCAAATTCTCGTTCTTTTCTTTCTGTCTCTCTTACTCTCTCTCACAGATGCTCACACAGACACACACTTGTTCTGGTCCACTGTGCTGTGCCCGGGGCAATGTAGAGGGTGGAAGGAAGAGGGGCTGAGGAAGAGGGGTGAGAGTGTGTTTGGGAGGATTAGATACGGTGGGTTGGTTATTAGGATTCTAACTCCTCAGATTAGGGATTAAAGATTAGGGTGGAGAGCGAGAGGCTCGGGGTGGAGTGACTCATCATGCTGATGACTCTGTTCCACCCAGACAGTAAGACACACACTCACTTCTCAACCACGCCTCACACACACATGTTATGTTCTTATATCTTCCTGGGGACCTCAAATTGATTTCTATTCAAAAATCCTATTTTCCCTAACCCCTAACTCTGTAAACCTAACACTAACCCTTACCATATCCCTAACCTTAACCCAAACCCTAACCCCTAACCCTAAACCTAACCACTAACCCCTTACCCTAACCTTAACCCTAACCGTAAACCTAACCCCTAAACTTAAAATAGCCTTTGTCCTCATGGGGACGTGGGAAATGTCCCCACAGGGGAGAATGTTCCTTGTTTTACTATCCTTGTGGAGAATTTTGGGAATAAAAGGATAAAAGAACCAATGACCTCCCCCCAACACACACACGCACACACGCACGCACGCACGCACGCACGCACGCACGCACGCACACACACACACACACACACACACACACACACACACACACACACACACACACACACACACACACACACACACACACACACACACACACACACACACACATAGACAAGTAGTGGTAGAAGTGGTAAAGCAATTTATTGTGATTTTGGTGGAATTGTTGGTATGTCATCATCATGGTAGTCAGCAGGCTTTTGTGTCTGTACAGCATAATAACCTGTCCTATGTCTGTACTGCATAATAACCTGTCCTATGTCTGTACTGCATAATAACCTGTCCTATGTCTGTACTGTGTAATAACCTGTCCTATGTCTGTACAGCATAATAACCTGGCCTATGTCTGTACTGCGTAATAACCTGGCCCATGTCTGTACTGCGTAATAACCTGGCCTATGTCTGTACTGCGTAATAACCTGGCCCATGTCTGTACTGCGTAATAACCTGGCCTATGTCTGTACTGCGTAATAACCTGGCCTATGTCTGTACTGCGTAATAACCTGGCCTATGTCTGTACTGCGTAATAACCTGGCCCATGTCGGTACTGCGTAATAACCTGGCCTATGTCTGTAGTGCGTAATAACCTGGCCCATGTTGGTACTGCGTAATAACCTGGCCTATATCTGTACTGCGTGATAACCTGGCCTATGTCTGTACTGCGTAATAACCTGGCCTATGTCTGTACTGCGTAATAACCTGGCCTATGTCTGTACTGCGTAATAACCTGGCCTATGTCTGTACTGCGTAATAACCTGGCCTATGTCTGTACTGCGTAATAACCTGGCCTATGTCTGTACTGCGTAATAACCTGGCCTATGTCTGTACTGCGTAATAACCTGGCCCATGTCGGTACTGCGTAATAACCTGGCCTATGTCTCTACTGCGTAATAACCTGGCCTATGTCTGTACTGCGTAATAACCTGGCCTATGCCTGTACTGCGTAATAACCTGGCCTATGTCTGTACTGCGTAATAACCTGGCATATGTCTGTACTGCGTAATAACCTGGCCTATGTCTGTACTGCGTAATAACCTGGCCTATGTCTGTACTGCGTAATAACCTGGCCTATGTCTGTACTGCGTAATAACCTGGCCTATGTCTGTACTGCGTAATAACCTGGCCTATGTCTGTACTGCGTAATAACCTGGCCTATGTCTGTACTGCGTAATAACCTGGCCTATGTCTGTACTGCGTAATAACCTGGCCTATGTCTGTACTGCGTAATAACCTGGCCTATGTCTGTACTGCGTAATAACCTGGCCTATGTCTGTACTGCGTAATAACCTGGCCTATGTCTGTACTGCGTAATAACCTGGCCTATGTCTGTACTGCGTAATAACCTGGCCTATGTCTGTACTGCGTAATAACCTGGCCTATGTCTGTACTGCGTAATAACCTGGCCTATGTCTGTACTGCGTAATAACCTGGCCTATGTCTGTACTGCGTAATAACCTGGCCTATGTCTGTACTGCGTAATAACCTGGCCTATGTCTGTACTGCGTAATAACCTGGCCTATGTCTGTACTGCGTAATAACCTGGCCTATGTCTGTACTGCGTAATAACCTGGCCTATGTCTGTACTGCGTAATAACCTGGCCTATGTCTGTACTGCGTAATAACCTGGCCTATGTCTGTACTGCGTAATAACCTGGCCTATGTCTGTACTGCGTAATAACCTGGCCTATGTCTGTACTGCGTAATAACCTGGCCTATGTCTGTACTGCGTAATAACCTGGCCTATGTCTGTACTGCGTAATAACCTGGCCTATGTCTGTACTGCGTAATAACCTGGCCTATGTCTGTACTGCGTAATAACCTGGCCTATGTCTGTACTGCGTAATAACCTGGCCCATGTCTGTACTGCGTAATAACCTGGCCTATGTCTGTACTGCGTAATAACCTGGCCTATGTCTGTACTGCGTAATAACCTGGCCTATGTCTGTACTGCGTAATAACCTGGCCTATGTCTGTACTGCGTAATAACCTGGCCTATGTCTGTACTGCGTAATAACCTGGCCTATGTCTGTACTGCGTAATAACCTGGCCCATGTCTGTACTGCGTAATAACCTGGCCTATGTCTGTACTGCGTAATAACCTGGCCTATGTCTGTACTGCGTAATAACCTGGCCTATGTCTGTACTGCGTAATAACCTGGCCTATGTCTGTACTGCGTAATAACCTGGCCTATGTCTGTACTGCGTAATAACCTGGCCTATGTCTGTACTGCGTAATAACCTGGCCTATGTCTGTACTGCGTAATAACCTGGCCTATGTCTGTACTGCGTAATAACCTGGCCTATGTCTGTACTGCGTAATAACCTGGCCTATCTGTCCTTAGACAGTTGTTTATCCAACGACCAGAGTGCATGTTTACCCTCTGAAGATTTGTTTCAGGCGCACACACACACACACACACACACACACACACACACACACACACACACACACACACACACACACACACACACACACACACACACACACACACACACACACACACACACACACACACACACACACACACACACACTTTTAGATCTGTCGAATCCGATCTTGTCAGATTTCTCCACTGACTCCTGATGTATCAATTGTTAAATT
>NC_074690.1:38687558-38712558 GCF_029448725.1 Salvelinus fontinalis
ACCTACAGCCTCCGCTGCAGGAAGTGCTCCGGGGACGACATGAAGTGTGCGCCCTGCGGCAGCGGAGTCCATTTTGTGCCGAGGCAGTTTGGTCTCTCTGTGGCTTTGGTGATGGTCACTGACCTGCAGCCACACAGCAACTACAGCTTCACCATAGAGAGCCTGAATGGAGTGTCTGATCTGAGTCCTACACCCAGGGGAGCTGTGATAGTTAATGTCACCACCAGCCAGACAGGTAGGAACACACACGGACAAACACACGGACACACACACTACCGTTTCAGTGTATAGGCAGTCAATGTCGCTCAGTAATGTTGACTGGACTGATGTCTAACACACACACACACACACACACACACACACACACACACACACACACACACACACACACACACACACACACACACACACACACACACACACACACACACACACACACACACACACACACACACACACACGCGTAATATGAGAGATCGGATTTGCCTAGACCTAATCAGATTTCAAAGGACACACACTCTCTTCACTGTGCCCCAAACCCTTCACCCAGGCCTTTGCATCTGCTGAACACTCTCAATTAGGACACACTCACAAGTGCTGATTGGATCTGGACACACGCGGTACATGGAGTGTGTGTGTGTAGGACAGGTTGAGGGGGCCGTGGAGTGGGATGGTGAGTAATGGGGTCCGTGTAGGGGATGTGTCAGAGAGGGCCGAGGAGAGAGGTCGTTAACCTTGTTAACAGTCCTACGTGTCTCCCGCGCTGTCACACACCCTGCTCCTCTCAACATGTCACCCACACACACTTCTACCTGTGCCCCCCGAGCACTCTGACACTCCCTCTGACACACACACACACACACGCACGCACACACACACACACACACACACACACACACACACACACACACACACACACACACACACACACACACTCACACTCACACTCACACTCACACTCACACTCACACACACACTCACACTCACACTCACACTCACACTCACACTCACACTCACACACACACTCACACTCACACTCACACACACACACACACACACACACACAGTCATTCAATTCACACATGTACATATAGCTGAGTTCTACACACTGCAGAGAACTCTCATTATAGCACAGTGGTAATCAATCTATCTCTCCTTCTATCTCTCCTTCTATCTCTCCTTCTATCTCTATCTCTCTGTTCCCTCTCCCTCTCCCTCTCCCTCTCTCTCTCTCTCTCTCTCTCTCTCCCTCTCTCTCTCTCTCTCTCTCTCTCTCCCGTGCTCTCTCTCGCCGCTGTCGCTCTCTTTCTCCCCCACTCCTTCTTTCTCTCTCCACTCCACCCCCCTTCCTCCATCTATTTCCCTCCCCCTGTAGTGAGTGTGGTCCTGAAGGAGAGGAGGAGTAAGGACAGTATCACTCTGGCGTGGCAGGGCCCCGACAGACCCAACGGAGCCATAGTGGAGTATGAAGTCATTTACTATGAGAAGGTCAGTCACACCTCACTTTCTCTCTCTCTTCTCTTGTCCTCTCTTCCCTCTCTTCTCCTCCTCCTAATGTCTTGTCTTAGACCTGGAAATGTATCTGATGAGCACGGGAGTGCGCTTGGTTTAGCTCGCCCGGCACATCGGCCAGGCAGAGTTAGCACCCTAGGACCAATGGAACGGCTCCGAAAGGGAAGTGGATGTCTACGGTGCACCTGGTGAGCTAAATCAAGGGCAGCTAAGACTGTAGCTTGACACCCCTGCTGCTGTGGCTCAAGCAGAGAGAAGCTCCTACTGCTCATCTCTCCAATGTTAGCATTACAGTATTATTTGTTTGCTTGTTCATTTGTGTGTCTGTGTGTGTGTGTGTGTTTGTTGATGTACTGTGTGGTGGTGTTGAATCACCCTCAAGGCTTCAATAAATTGTTTATCATAACAGTAGTAAACACAGCAAACACACAACCTTCCTCTCCCTCACACGCATCCTAGCTAGCGCTCTAACCAAGCACACTAACGCCCAACAGCCTCTGAAAAAACCTTGTGAAAGACACAAGGCGTTGAATACAGATGACAACAGGAGTGTGACGAGTATGAGAGAAGACAGGAGAGGAGCCGGAGGTGTGTGTGTGTGTGTGTGTGTGAATGTGTTTGCGCATGTGTGTACAGCATGTGTGTGTTATTGGCAGGGATCAAGGGTAATATTCCACAGTAACAGTGCTAATCCGTGTAGTGGAGCGTCTCTCATTAGAGAAGGTATCAGAGGCACTGCAGGGAGTCTGATCACTGACACACATGCGCACGCACACACACCCACACACTTTATTTACATGCATGTTTCTCTCTTTCCCTCTCTCTCCCTCTCTCTCTCACTCTCTCTCTCTCTGTCTCCCTCTCCCTCTCTCTGTCTCCCTCTCTCTCTCTCTGTCTCCCTCTCCCTCTCTCTGTCTCCCTCTCTCTCTCTCTGTCTCCCTCTCCCTCTCTCTGTCTCCCTCTCTCTCTCTCTGTCTCCCTCTCCCTCTCTCTGTCTCCCTCTCTCTCTCTCTGTCTCCCTCTCCCTCTCTCTGTCTCCCTCTCTCTCTCTCTGTCTCCCTCTCCCTCTCTCTGTCTCCCTCTCTCTCTCTCTGTCTCCCTCTCCCTCTCTCTGTCTCCCTCTCTCTCTCTCTGTCTCCCTCTCCCTCTCTCTGTCTCCCTCTCTCTCTCTCTGTCTCCCTCTCCCTCTCTCTGTCTCCCTCTCTCTCTCTCTGTCTCCCTCTCCCTCTCTCTGTCTCCCTCTCTCTCTCTCTGTCTCCCTCTCCCTCTCTCTGTCTCCCTCTCTCTCTCTCTGTCTCCCTCTCCCTCTCTCTGTCTCCCTCTCTTTCTCTCTGTCTGTGTCTTCATTTCCCACTTCTCTTTCTCTCTGTCTGTGTCTTCATTTCCCTCTCTCTCGCTGTCTCTCTGTGTGTCTCCATCTCCCTCTCTCTCACTTTCTGTCTCCATCTCCCTCTCTCTCACTTTCTGTCTCCATCTCCCTCTCTCTCACTTTCTGTCTCCATCTCCCTCTCTCTCACTTTCTGTCTCCCTCTCCTTCTCTCTCTCTCTGTGTCTCCCTCTCCTTCTCTCTCTCTCTCTCTCTCTCTCTCTCTCTCTCTCTCTCTCTCTCTCTCTCTCTCTCTCTCTCTCTCTCTCTCTCTCTCTCTCTCTCTCTGTGTGTCTCCTTCTCCCCCTCTATGTGTCTTTCTCTCTCTCTCTCTCTCCAACATTAGAACCAGAGAGAGCAGAACTACACAGTCCTAAAGACCAGGTCCAATGTGATGACCGTAGATGGTCTGAAACCTGGTACTACATATGTGTTCCGTGTCCGAGCTAGAACGGAAGGGGGATACGGCAACTACGGAGGAGAGATAGAACTGGAGACCAGCCACGAAGGTAGCTAAAGATCCCTCTGTCTCTTCCTCTCGCTCTGTCTCCACTTACCGCTCGGGGCCTCTTTTTCTCTTACCTCTGCTTTGTCTTTACCTATCTCTCTCCGTCCTCTTTCTCTCCTTCAGGTCCGTCTCACTCCTTCTTTGTTCTCCTCGTTTTCATTCTCATATTGCGAGAAAGGAAGTGATATTCCAGCTCACGAGACTCTAAAATTCCACTAGGGCTGTGATGATTCTGGATTTTGGGGTAACAATGAATTGTCTTGCAAAGGACCATGGTTGTTAATTTGTAATTTTTGTGGGGAAATGTTTTGTGCTCGTAATGCATCATAATGAATACAACACAGGTTTGGTGACACACTCCTCTCTCAAAAACGAAAGATTTTGACCGCTTGGAACTTTCGGAATTGAAGCTTTCCCTCCCGATTGTGCTGTTTTGCGCGTGAAATAATTACCAACGCTTTTCATATAAAAATAGAAAACTGCAATTTTTTTTAATTTTTAATTTATTTAACCTTTTGTTTAACTAGGCAAGTCAGTTAAGAAAAAATTTGTGTTTACAATGACGGCCTACCAAAAAGCGTGGGATGAAAAAATAAATACAATATAAATATAGGACAAAACACACATCACAACAAGTGTAACGGTCGTCATAGTCGTTTTCCTCCTCAGGCAAGGAGGAGCATGGATCGGACCAACACGCAGAGTGGGTATTGCTCATGATAATTTATTAACTCGTAACTGAACACTAACATGAAACAAAGCAACAAAATGAATACAACCGACAACAGTCCCGTGTGGCACGAATACAAACACGGAAGCAAACACCCACAAAACACACGTGAAACCCAGGCTGCCTAAGTATGATTCTCAATCAGGGACAACGATTGACAGCTGCCTCTGATTGAGAATCATACCCGGCCGAACACAAACATCCCAACATAGAAAATCACACAAAAGCCACGGAAGCGGGGATTGACTATGGTGGGGTGGGGACCACGACCAGCGCCAGAGCCGCCACCGTGGACAGACGCCCACCCAGACCCTCCACTAGAGTTTATGGTGGTGCGCCCGGAGTTCGCACCTTAAGGGGGGGGGGTTATGTCACGTTCCTGACCTGTTTTCCTTTGTCTTGTATTTATTTAGTTGGTCAGGGCGTGAGTTGGGTGGGTTTGTCTATGTGTGATTTTCTATGTTGGGATGTTTGTGTTCGGCCGGGTATGATTCTCAATCAGAGGCAGCTGTCAATCGTTGTCCCTGATTGAGAATCATACTTAGGCAGCCTGGGTTTCACGTCTGTGTTGTGGGTGTTTGTTTCCGTGTTTGTGTTTTCACCACACGGTACTGTATAGGTTTCTGCACTTCGTTTCTTTGTTTTTGTAATTCAGTGTTCAAGTTTCGTTATAATAAATCATTGTGAACACTAACCACTCTGCGTATTGGTCCGATCTGTCTCGCCTCTCCTCGTCCGAGGAGGAAGAATATGAAAGCCGTTACAACAAGAGAGACAACACTACATAAAGAGAGACCTAAGACAACAACACAGCAAGACAGCAACACATGACAATACAGCATGGTAGCAACACAACCTGGTACAAATGTTATTGGGCACAGACAACAGCACAAAGGGCAAGAAGATAGAGACAATAATACATCACGTGAAGCAGCCACAACTGTCAGTAAGAATGTCCATGATTGAGTCTTTGAATGAAGAGATGGAGATGAAACTGTCCAGTTTGAGTGTTTGTTGCAGCTCGTTCCAGTCGCTAGCTGCAGCGAACTGAAAAGAGGAGCGACCCAGGGATGTGTTTGCTTTGGGGACCTTTAACAGAATGTGACTGGCAGAATGGGTGTTGTATGGGGAGGATGAGGGCTGCAGTAGAAAAGCATCAACCAGTGGGTCTTGCGACGGGTATACAGAGATGACCAGTTTACAGAAGAGTATAGAGTGCAGTAATGTGTCTTATAAGGAGCATTGGTGGCAAATCTGATGGCCGAATGGTAAAGAACATCAAGCCGGTCGAGAGCACCCTTACCCGCCGATCTATAAATGATGTCTCCATAATCTAGCATGGGTAGGATGGTCATATGAATCAGGGTTAGTTTGGCAGCTGGGCTGAAAGAGGAGCGATTACAATAGAGGAAACCAATCTAGGAAACCTATTGTGTAAACTATATTGTTCACAGTTATTGTGCATAATTGTTAGTTACACAATTACTATTATTGTGCCAACTGATTTAATATCGATCATGTAAATCAATCATGTCGATTTGATCAATCATTTTAATATCATCAATCTGATCAATCGTTCAACTTCATGACTATTGAAATGAAAACCACGGATGGAGCTGAGTGAATGTTAGTCATATCAATTCTATATAAGGTGATCAATTGTATAGATTACACTGTAAATCTCTGTGGTGCACTGAAACCTTTAAAGCAGCCTAGTGTGTGTGTCTGTTTCTGTGTGTGTTTGCACCTGTGTGTGTGTGTGTGTGTTCAATGCCAGGGAATGGAATAGGAGATAAATTGCCATCTATTGCTGCCTGGAGGCATTCATTTGCCTGAAAGGGCTCGCTGCCCATGCACACGCACGCACGCACGCACGCACGCACACACACACACACACACACACACACACACACACACACACACACACACACACACACACACACACACACACACACACACACACACACACACACACACACACACGTCTGCTCGTGCTTGGCTAACCTTGATAAATGGAACATTTGTTTTGAGTAATGGCCCGATTGCTGCAGCGTAAAAATCAATGTGGTTTCACAGAAACTTTTAAAGCAAGCTTGTTATGTACAATGTTAACATATCCATTTGGACAGTGCAGGAAAATTGGAATGCGTTTACAGTCAGCCCTCGTTGAGGAATATTGAAATGGAAAAAGCTTTTCATCGTCAAAGAGCCTGCTGAGTACATTATCTTTCAAGCTCTCTCTGTCTCTCTCTCTCTCGCACGCACACACACACACACACACACACACTCACTCAGGCACATACCTTCCAAAGATGGAGACTTTAGACCTGGCCTAATGTGCACGCAAGCACGCACACACACACGCACACGCACACGCACACACCCTCTTAGCCTGTATTAACTCTTTCTCTTCATAATGTATTCCCTGTCTCAGACATGTTGGCCATAGACCCAAACCAGTCTACTATTCTGGCTGTGTCCATCGCTGGAGGCATCATACTGCTGATCTTTCTGGTTGCCTGCTTCGTCGTCAGTGGCAGGTAAGAGCAATACACACCACACACACACATGAACATGCACACACACACACACACACACACACACACACACACACACACACACACACACACACACACACACACACACACACACACACACACACACACACACACACACACACACACACACACACACACACACACACACACACACACCGTGGGAGTTGGAGCTGCTTATAAAGAGGAAATTGTCCACCTCTACTTCACTCACATTGTATTGAAACAGACATATAATAAGTTTCATTAAGAGTTCAGTCCACTCTTGTATATCGCCTTGGGAGCAAAGATAACACTAAGATTTACTTGATATTTTATATGACGTTTGATTGTCACCTTATAAGAATCTTAAGGGAACATACCTGACGTTAAGCGAAGGCCACGTGTGAGCCCAGCGGTCTTATATGCAGGCTGTGTTATTGAGTCAGATTAAAGAAGAGAACCAAAGAGAAGAGGTGACGGGAGTACGAGAGAAGAGGGGGAAAGGAGAGGGAGAGGAGCAGACAGTCTGAATTAGGCTCCAGCTCTCCAGTACAGAGGGAGGAAAGAAAGAGAGAGGGAGGAGAGGAGATGGGGAGGAGAGCAGAGAGGGATGACAGGCCAGTGATTTACAATGTCTGTCAATGAATGGTTATCCTATATTTGCTGTGACTAGATTAAATAGCTATTCTTCCCCTGGATACAGACACACACACACGTTTTACTACACACACACAGTTCTGAGGTCTGTAAAAATATTAGTATTGATTGAGGGTGATTTCCTATCAGGTTGAGTGCTCTTTTCACTATTGACCACGTGGGATCTAATCAGTGGAGACTGTCCTAAACACACACACACAGACACACACACACACACACACACACAAACACAGATGCACGCACTTGCAAATGCACTCACATGCAGATACACACATAAAACACACTCAAATACGAAAGGCGAGACGGCAGGGTGCTAATCCTGGTTTACTAGAAGTACACACAGACACACACTTACAGCTAATCAGGTTTCACAGGCAGGTGTTAACTGGGTTTTACAGGGGGGTCGATACACCTCCATCAATTACCTCTCCCTCCATCCCTATTTTCTCTCCATTCCCTCTCACCGTCTTTTCATTCTGCCAAAGGCTAGGATAGGGGGATGGAGGGAGGGGTGGGTGCTGATCCGTGTTTTCTAAGAGCGAACCTCGAAACATCTATCCAAAAGGCGTGTGTGTCAAATCATATCAAATGTTTTTTTTTGTCATATGCTTCGTAAACAACGGGTGTTGACGAACAGTGAAATGTTTACTTCCCAACAATGCATAGAGGAAAATAATAACACAAGGAATAAATACACAATGAGTAACGATAACTTGGCTATATACACCGGGTACCAGTACCGAGGGAATGTCCAGGGGTACGAGGTAATTGAGGTGGGGATAAAGTGACCAGGCTACAGGATAGATGATAAACAGTAGCAGCAGTTTATGTGATGAGTCAAAACTGTTAGTGCCAAAAGGGTCAATGCAGATAGTCCGGGTATCTATTTGGTTAACTATTTGGTTAAATATTTAGCCGTCTTATGGCTTGGGGGGGGGGGGGGGGGTAGAAGCTGTTCAGGCTCCTGTTGGTTCCAGACCTGGTGCATCGGTACCGCTTGCCGTGTGGTAGCAGAGAGAACAGTATGACTTGGATGGCTGGAGTCTTTGACAATTTTTAGGGCCTTCCTCTGACACCGCCTGGAATAGAGGTCCTGGATGGCAGGGAGCTTGGCCACGGTGATATACTGGTCCGTACTCACTACCCTCTGTAGCGCCTTGCTGTGAGATGCCAAGCAGTTGCTTTACCAAGCGGTGATGCAGCCAGTTAAGATTCTCTCAGTCGTGATATTTTGAGGATCTGAGGGCCCATGCCAAATCTTTTCAGCCTCCTGATGAGGAACAGGAGTTGTTGTACCTTCTTAACGACTGTGTTGGTGTGTGGATCATGATAATTCCTTAGAGATGTGGACACCAAGGAACTTGAAGCTCTCGACCCGCTCCACTACAGACCCGTCGATGTGGATGGGGGTGTGCTCAGCCCTCTGTTTCCTTCCTGTAGCCCACGATCAGTTAATTTTTCAAGTTAAGGGAGAGGTTGTTGTCCTGGTGTAACAGTATAACTTTAGTCCATCCCCTCGCCCCGGGCGCGAACCAGGGACCCTCTGCACACATCAACAACAGTCACCCACGAAGCATCGTTACCCATCGCTCCACAAAAGCAAGGGGAATCACTACTGCAAGGTCTCAAAGCGAGTGACGTCACCGATTGAAACGCTATTAGCGTGCACCACCGCTAACTAGCTAGCCATTTCACATCGGTTACACTGGCACCACACTGCCAGGCCACTAACCTCCTCCCTATAGGCTGTCTCATCACGGTTGGTGATCAGGCCAACCACCGTCCTGTCCTCAGCAAACGTAATGATGGTGTTGGAGTCATGCACCGCCACGCAGTCGTGGGTAAACAGGTAATACAGAAGGGGCTAAGCACGCACCCCTGGGGGGCCCCCGTGTTGAGGATCAGCGTGGCAGATGTGTTGTTGCCTACCCTCACCACTTGGGGCGGCCCGTCAGGAGGTCCAGGATCCAGTTGCAGAGGGAGGTGTTTAGTCCCAGGGTCCTAAGCTTAGTGATGAGCTTTGAGGGCATTATGGTGTTGAACGCTGAGCTGTAGTTATGAACAGCATTTTCAGGCATGTGTTCCTTGTGAATGTTAACCTGTTATTTGTTTTTTGACACCACACTCCAAAAAGCAAGTTTTGCAGGCCCTAGTCTTAACTTGATTATTGTCCAGTTGTGTGGTCGAGTGCTGCAAGGAAATAACTAGTTAAGCTGCAGCTGGCCCAGAACAGAGCTGCACGTCTTGCTCTTCATTGTAATCAGAGGGCTGATATAAATACTATGCATGCCAGTCTCTCTTGGCTAAGAGTTGAGGAGAGACTGACTGCATCACTTCTTCTTTTTTATAAGAAACATTAATGTGTTTAAAATCCCAAATTGTTGCATTGTCAACTTACACACAGCTCTGACACACACACTTACCCCACCAGAAATGCCACCAGAAAGTGTACAGTATTATATAGAGCTGTTATTGCATGGAACTACATTCCATCTTATATTGCTTAAATAAACAACAAACCTGGTTTCAAAAAACAGATAAAGCAACACTTCACGGCACAACGCCTCTCCCCTATTTGCCTAGATAGTTTGTATGTATGTATTGATATGTAGGCTACTGTGGCTGTTGTGTGGACCCCAGGAAGAGAAGCTGCTGCTTTTGCAACAGTTAATGGGGATCCTAATAAAATACCAAATACCAAAGGTCTTACTCACATCAGCTATGGAGAGCAAGATCACACAGTCATCCGGAACAGCTGGTGCTCTCATGCATGGTTCAGTGTTGCTTGCCTCGACGCGAGTATAGAAGGAATTTACTTGTCTGGTAGACTTGCGGCGCTGGGCCATTCGCGGCTGGGTTTCCCCAGTAGTTTGCAAGACCTGCCGTATTGATATTTTGATTGTAGGTGGTCATAGTGAGATTTCTCGTCCAGATTGGTGTCCCACTCCTTGAAAGCAGTAGCTCTAGCCTTTACTTCAGTGCGGATGTTGCCTGTAATCTATGGCTTCTGGTTGGGATATGTACGTACGGTCACTGTGGGGACGACGTCATCGATGCACTTTAAATGAAGCTGGTGATTGATGTTGCAAACTCCTCAATGTTACCGGATGAATCCCAGAACATATTCCAGTCTGTGCTAGCGAAACAGTCCTGCAGCTTAGCATTTGCTTCACCGGACCACTTCCGTATTGAGCGCGTCACTGGTACTTCCTGTTTGAGTTTTTGCTTGTAAGCAGTAATCAGGAGAATAGAGTTAAGCTTTGTACGAGTCTCTGTGTGTGGAGTAAAAGTGATCTAGAGTTGTTTCACCTCTAGTTGCACAGGTGACCTGCTGGTAGAAATGAGGTAAAACAGATTTCAGTTTCCCTGCATTAAAATCACTGGCCACTAGGAGCGCCGCCTCTGGATGTGCATTTTCTTGTTTGCTTATGGCCCTATACAGCTCTTTGAGTGCGGTCTTAGTGCCAGCATCGGTTTGTGGTGGTAAATAAACAGCTTCGAAAAATATAGATGAATACTCTCTTGGTAGATACTGTAGTATGGCCTGCAGTTTATCGTGAGGTATTCTAACTCAGGTGAGCAAAACCTTGAGAATTCCTTAACATTAGAGTTTGCACACCAGCTGTTGTTAACAAAGAGACACACACCTCTCCCCTTAACCTTACCTGAAGCTGTCATTCGGTCTTGACGATGCATAGAAAAAATAGCTAGATGTATATTATCCATGTCCTTATTCGGCCAGGACTCTGAGAAATATAGGGTATTCCAGTTCTTCAGGTCCCGTTGATAGGATAGTCTCGGAGCTTGTCCAGTTTGTTCTCCAGTGATTTTATTCGCCAATAGAACAGAGGCTAGAGGCGGTTTAGTTCTATTGGTCGATTTGGTCTCGTCCGGGAGCTGTATCTCCCTCTTTCCAGTGACCCGGGTGTAGGACCTGGTCCAGGATGAGCAGTACATCCACAGTACATCCATCCGACTCGTTGAAGTAGAAATCTTCATTCAAAGCAAGGTTCGCTGTTCTAATGTCCAGAAGGTGTTTTCGGGACATAGGAAATGATGGCGGAAGTATTATGCACAAAAAAAGTTGAGATCAGCGTAAATAAAAACACACACAATAGCAGAATTGGTCAGGAGGCCATTAGACGGCAGCTATCCATCTCTGCAGTGCCATGTGTTTGTGTGTGTGTGTGTTTGTGTGTGTGTGTGTGTGTGTGTGTGTGTGTGTGTGTGTGTGTGTGTGTGTGTGTGTGTGTGTGTGTGTGTGTGTGTGTGTGTGTGTGTGTGTGTGTGTGTGTGTGTGTGTGTGTGTGTGTGTGTGTGTGTGTGTGCTTGACTTCAGATTGCAGGATCGCAGGAGATCAAAGACAGCACTTGAGAGACAAGGAGGGAAATGAGGACTAGAGATGGACAGAGCACCGCAGAGAAAACAGAAAGGAGAGAGCGGAGGGGGAAGGAGAAGAGAAAACAAAAAGGAGAGAGCGGAGAGGGAAGGAGAAGAGATAAAGAAAGGGAGAAAGGCAAGTTCAGAGATTATATTGCAAGTAGTGGGGATAGTAGAAGAAGGGAGCATCAGACATTTTTTCTTGTGAAAGAGGGAAGGAGGGAGGGGAAGAAACAGGGAGCGAGGGGTGGAGGGAGTAGGGAGGGAGGGGGAGAGATTGACCTGGAAGGTGCAACAGTAGTGGTTATGTTGCATACCGGCAGGCAGGTTTCTGAAGAATCAGACAGAATCTGAGTGATAACCACTCACTATAGCGTACATGTGTGTCTCTCTTTTTCTCTCGACTTCTTTTCTTCTGTCTCTCTTTCTCTTAATCTCATTTTTCTCTACCATCTTCTCTCTCCCCATATCAATATCTGCTCCTCTCCCTACCCCAGTGTCTATTCAACATCACCTCTCAATCGCCTATGCTTTTCTCTTAACTCTCTCTCTCCTTTCAATTTCTTTTGTATTCACTTTTCAGGATTTCCTCTATAGCCTTCATTGCAGCTAAACGAAGCTACACTCGTTCATCTTAGCATCTGAGAGAAGGTGGAGGATGAGAGGCAGGGAGAGACAGGGAGAGAAAGAGAGAGCTCTGGGTGGTTAAGTTGAATGAGAATGTACCGACTGGAGCACCTTTTGAAGACAGATGAATCAGATTGCCGTATGCAGCAGTCATAATAGTGGAATATAAAGGATTCGTACACATCTTTGTATAGAAAACCAGCTTCAAACATTCTTTCAGCATTGCCAATGGCAAGTAACAGAACGAGGGGGGGGGGGGGGAATGGCAGAACGAGCTCTATTTTGGTGGCCTTTGGTACGTTCTAATGCCTTGATTCACAGCTAAATAATTAAATACTTTAACGACTTTACCTCCCGGTTTGGTCAAGTAAGTGGTATTGAGTAGAAAGACATTAAACTCCCGAGTGGCGCAGCGGTCTAAGGCACTGCATCGCAGTGTTGAAGCGTCACTACCGGACGTGTCCGGGGGTCCTTGTGTCACAACCGGACGTGACCGGGGGTCCCTTAAGGCGGCACACAACTTGGCTCATCGCGCTCCAGCGACTCCTTGTGGTGGGTGTTTCCTCTGACACATTGGCGCAGCTGCCTTGCGGGTTAAGCGAGCGGGTGTTAAGAAGCGTTTCGGAGGACGCGTGGCTTGACTTTCGCCGGGGGGGTTGCAGCAATGAGACAAGATTGTAATCACGATATTGGGGAGGAAAAGGGGGTAAAAATACATTAAAATGACTGAAAAATATAACAAATTCAGTTGTGTAGGCCTATGTGATCAGGACAATATTCTACGTAAGATAACCTTTTTTTTAACATTAAACCTGTCTTCTCTTTAGATAAAAGTCATATTTATAGTTTTACTGCAAGATATGAATTGGCACAGTGATGTTTGTTCTTCAAACTATGAATTGTATTTGCTCTGCTGCTGTGGACACTTGAGGTAAGTAAAACAATTTATTTGTAAGCCAGACAAAATTAAACTGGCCTATTTATATAATGAATATGAATTCGGAGGGCAGAAATGATTAAATATTAAAGCATTAAAGGCTTCTGTCTCATTAAAGGCCTCAGTCATACAAAGTTATACTTACATCTGAACTGGTTCTCTAGCAGATTAGTAAAAATCACCCCTTGTTCAAGAATGTCCTTTTTCAGATTACAACCTCTCACTTTCAGTTATTTGAAAAGGAAATCATATCCAAAATAGTTTTATTTTTAAAACAAGCGATAGAAAGTGTCAGGATTCGGGGCTGTACAGATGTTTGATGTATTAGAATAATTCATTATGCTTATTTTATATTAATAGAAGTCCTTACATGTATAGGGTCTTAGAGTATAGATGAACAATATATTTATTCAGTATATAGTTTTAGAATTGTTCCACAGTTTCTCTCTGTCTGTGTCTTCATTTCCCACTTCTCTTTCTCTCTGTCTGTGTCTTCATTTCCCTCTCTCTCGCTGTCTCTCTGTGTGTCTCCATCTCCCTCTCTCTCACTTTCTGTCTCCATCTCCCTCTCTCTCACTTTCTGTCTCCATCTCCCTCTCTCTCACTTTCTGTCTCCATCTCCCTCTCTCTCACTTTCTGTCTCCCTCTCCTTCTCTCTCTCTCTCTCTCTCTCTCTCTCTCTCTCTCTCTCTCTCTCTCTCTCTCTCTCTCTCTCTCTCTCTCTCTCTCTCTCTCTCTCTCTCTCTCTCTCTCTCTCTCTCTCTCTCTCTCTCTCTCTCTCTCTCTTTCTCTCATAAAATGTGTGACTGAAACAGAACTCTGCAGGGGAGTGTGGGAGATAAGAGACTAGTTAGACATTCCACAATAAATCAGCTTTGGGGAGTGGACGTTTACTGCTAAGTTTAAGATAACACTAAAAGCCATTGTTTATATAGGGTTTTGGTCTCAGGAGTAAAAAGGTAATGACATAGTCAGTGACATCACTAAGGCGGGACTTTGGTTAAATAAAACAACTTGAGACCTTTTGTTTGTATATATATATGCCTGGCGTGTGCAAGAGTGTGCAAAGCTGTCATCAAGGCAAAGGATGGCTATTTTGAAGAATCTAAAATATATTTTGATTTGTTTAACACTTTTTTGGTTACTATATGATTGCAAATGTGTTATTTCATAGTTTTTATGTCTTCACTATTATTCTAGATTGTTGAAAATAGTAAAAAAAAAAAAAACTTGAATGAGTAGGTGTGTCCAAACTTTTGACTGGTGATGTACATTACATGGGACCTGTAAATTCACTCACAGGAGACTCATGCTCTCTCTCCCTCGATGAAGATACATTTGACTGCAGAAAACCACAACGCAAAAATAACAGCGGTACCAAGAGGCGGGACAGACAGCAGACTGACAAACCAGCATCACTTGCTTTGTGACTGACAGGCGCCTGTCCTATCAATAGATCACTAAGATGCATATTCAGAAGATGCTTATACAGACTTTTCTGACTAGCGAATTGAAACTTAAATGACAAGGAGCCTAGTTAATTTATGAAGTGGAAAAAGTAGCCGGCTGACAATGAGTCTGTTATCGGCTGTTTAGGCCAACAGCCGGCGCTTATGGAAAACACTGTACACACACACACACACACGCACACACACACACACACCATAAGCCCTACACCCCCTCGGTCTATGTTGGCAGGGGAGCGGGTGATACCGTGGTAAAAGCGGTGATTAGTGGTGTGTTCTGTTCTTTTCTGTTCCTGTTAAATAGAGTGGCGTCTGTCCATTGTTCCTGCAGGGAGGAAACATGAAAAACACCCAAACCCCCTCAGACACAGCCCTGCACAGACCAAACACCACTGTTATTGCTGAGTGTGTGTGTATGTGTGCAGTTATTGATGTGAGACGTGTGTGTGTGTGTGTGCCGAGCTCGTGTGTTGTTATTTGTATCATTTCTTTATACAGTTGAAGTCGGAAGTTTACATACACTCAATTAGCATTTGGTAGCATTGCCTTTAAATTGTTTAATTTGGGTCAAATGCTTCGGGTAGCCTTCCACAAGCTTCCCACAATAAGTTGGGTGAATTTTGCCCCATTCCTCCTAACAGAGCTGGTATAACTGAGTCAGGTTTGTATGCCACCTTGCTCGCACAAGCTTTTTCAGTTCTGCCCACACATTTTCGATAGGATTGAAGTCAGGGCTTTGTGATGGCCACTCCAATACCTTGACTTTGTTGTTCTTAAGCCATTTTTCCACAACTTTGGAAGTATGCTTCGGGTCATTGTCCATTTGGAAGACCCATTTGCGACCAAGCTTTAACTTCCTGACTGATGTCTTGAGATGTTGCTTCAATATATCCACATCATTTTCCAGCCTCATGATGCCATCTATTTTGTGAAGTGCACCAGTCCCTCCTTCAACAAAGCACCCCCACAACATGATGCTGCCACCCCGTGCTTCACGGTTGGGATGGTGTTCTTCGGCTTGCAAGCCTCCCCCTTTTTCCTCCAATAATAATGATGGTCATTATGGCCAAACAGTTCTATTTTTGTTTCATCAGACCAGAGGACATTTCTCTAAAAAGTGCAATCTTTGTCCCCATGTGCAGTTGCAAACCATAGTCTGGCTTTTTATGGCGGTTTTGGAGCAGTGGCTTCTTCCTTGCTGAGTGGCCTTTCAGGTTATGTCGATATAGGACTCGTTTTATTGTGGATATAGATACTTTTGTACCTGTTTCCTCCAGCATCTTCACAAGGTCCTTTGCTGTTGTTCTGGGATTGATTTGCATTTTTTGCACCAAAGTACATTCATCTCTAAGAGACAGACCGCGTCTCCTTCCTGAGCGGTATGACGGCTGTGTGGTCCCATGGTGTTTATACTTGCGTACTATAGTTTGTACAGATGAACGTGGTACCTTCAGGCATTTGGAAATTTCTCCCAAGGATGAACTAGACTTGTGAAAGTCTACAACATGTGGAGGACTCCAACCTAAGTGTATGTAAACTTCCGACTTCAACTGTATATATAGTTTAGAGGGTAGATCAGCTTTAATATTGCAGATAGATTGTGGGTTCTATCAATGCCATTGTTTGCATCATATTCAATTCATTCCCATTTCATATTATTCATATATTTTCCTTTTTATTGTTCCCATAACCCACCCCTAATTTGAATAAACTAATGGACAACAATACTTAGACTTCTACTTCCAACTTATAAATCTACATTTTAAAGGCCCGGTACATTTTTATCTTAGTTCTTTTTTTTCCTTTAGTCCCACCCTTCATGGTTTTGATGTCTATTTTTCAACTGTACTGGTGTGTTTCACAGAAGTTCTGAACTTCATGGTATTCTCATTCTGTCTACAGATACTAAATTACATTTTTGCTAAGAGTATTATTATTATACAATTGATCGATTGACTATGGCTTTTCAAAACGACCCAGCAGTGTTATTTGCAGAGTTTGTTTCGGTTAAATGTTGTGATTTTTCAGCCATTCCTGAACCTGTGACCATAAACAAGCTACATATGGGCAGTACCAAAAGAAGTGATCTAATGATTCTGTGTCTTCGCAGCTGTCACGAACGTTGTTGTAAGAATCGGACCAAAATGCAGTGTGGTTTGGGTTCATCATCTTTATTACGTGAACCGGCAAAAAACAATAAAGAACAAAACAAATGTGAAGCTGTGCAGTGCTCAAGGCAACTAAACACAAACAAGATCCCACAACAAACAGGTGGGAAAAGGCTGCCTCTATATGATCCCCAATCAGAGACAACGATAGACAGCTGCCTCTGATTGGGAACCATACCAAGCCAACCTAGAAATAAAGAAACTAGAATGCCCACCCTAGTCACACCCCGACCTAACCAAAATAGAGAATAAAGGATCTCTAAGGTCAGGGCGTGACAGCAGCAAAATCTGCGGAGTAAGTTTACAGGCATATATTATGATAAGTATAATTTAAATTTGTATCTCATTATGGTAAGTGGTGAAATAAGTATAGCTACTTATAATTTTAATGGCTGAGCAAATTATTTAAAAAAGAGGATCTGTAACGACCTGGGTGTCGGGGGGTGTGAAATCAGACGCAGGAACAGCAGAGCTTCAATACAGTGATTCTTTAATGCCCAACCGGCAAACCAAAATGTCCAACACGGACTTACTGGGTGTCATAAACAACTGTCCAAAAACACGGGAGACAAACCCAGTCCACAATACATACACCACTCCCTAAATCCAAAGCTACAAACGAACAATCCCGCACAAAGAAAAGTACAGGCTGGCTGACTAATAAAGCCACACTAATTACCAATTTACCTAAACACAGGTGATACAAATAAACACATAAGGAGGGGGGAGGAAAAAGAGTCAGTGGCAGCTAGTAGGCTGGTGACGACGACCGCCGAGCGCCACCCGAACAGGAAGGAGAGCCTGCCTCGGTTGAAGTCGTGACAGGATCATTCTTCACCTGGCTAAAAGAGAAGGAATATGATATCTATTGTTTACAGGAAACTCACTCTACAATTACAGATGAGGTTGTGTGGAAAAAGAACTGAGAGGCAGAAATATATTTCTGTTATGGGCAAGCAACTCAAAAGGGGTGATGATATTAATTAATAACAATTTTGATCCAAATGTGCAAACTGTCCATACAGATCCGCAAGGAAGGTGGATCCTTGTAAATATACTATTGGACGATAAACAGATTTGGTTAATTCGTGTAAAATGGTCCAAATAATGATGATTCCCACTTCTTCAAACATATACATATATATATATATATACATATATATACTAATCTATCGAGCTTACGAGCAACAAATTACTGTATTATTATGGTGGGAAATTTTAATAGTTTAAGTTCCCCAATGGGTCGTAAAGGAAATCATACTACACAATATTACCTTCATGCACTTAGGGAAATTACAGATATCATGGTCACATTAGAACTAAAGGAAAAACTAAAAGAAATGGAAGTAAGTAACTTAATTGGGAAGGATAAAGTATAATATAGTATAAAAATAAAGCAAAAAATGCACCAAATTCTTTTTGAATCTTCAACATAGAAATGCTACCAAAAATAATTTACAGAAACATGTTACAAATGACTGAGTCATTCATGATTCACCAAATGATATTTTGAAAAAGGAAGCAAAATACTTTAAGCATATGTTCTCTTTTCAGTCTCCTCCATTTCCACTAACTAATGTTAACTCTAAGGACCCCCCCCCCCCCCCCCCCCCCCCCCTAATAATAGTGTAAATTGAACAGCTGTACATAAAGACTTGTGTGAGGGCCAAATATGCTGAGGAGGAACTTCTTGGTGCATTTAAGGCCTTTAGGCCAGGGGAAAATCCATGTCTGGATGGCATTTATTTTACTTTTATTTAACTAGGCAAGCCAGTTAAGAACACATTCTTATTTACAATGACAGCGTACCCCCGCCAAACCCGGACGATGATGGGCCAATTGCGCGCCGCCCTACGAGACTCCCGATCATGGCCAGTTGTGATAAAACCCAGGATTGAACCAGGATGTGTAGTGACGTCTCTAGCACTGCTAATGCCTTTGACCGCTGCACCACTTGGGAGCTCTAAGCTAGCATACCAGTTGAGGTATATGAAACCTTTTTTTTTATCTAATCAAACATCCACTATTAGCATGTTTTAACCACTCCTGTAAAAATGTGTAAATATCAGGTCCTCAGCAAGAAGGTTTGATTTCACTATTACTGAAACAGGACCCAGGTGGTAAGTAAAAAGATCCACTCTATCTAAAAAACTGCCAGGCCCATTACACTTCAGTTTAATCATGCAACAAGTTATGTATAGTAACCTCAGGTGTAAAATAATAAATAATGGCTTCGTCTTAGAAATGATTCAACTGTCAAGAGCAGTTAAACAAGGTTGTCTACTATAGGCATGTCTATTTTTTTTATGGCCATCGAAATGTTAGCAATTCAAATCAGATCCAACAATAATATCAAGGGGCTATAATTTCTAACCTACAGTGGACAACATTGTTTTACTCCTCTTGGCAGTTTAATACACTACATGACCACCTGCTCGTCGAACATCTCATTCCAAAAACATGGGCATTAATATGTGACCGACTGACTTGATTCGGTCTTGTGTAGCAAAGTTTGAAATTCTGTTTTTTACATTGGATGAAAGTAGAGACTCAGAGGTAGAACATGGTTTGCCATACACTACAGTAGAGGAGCAATGGGAAAGTAATTCTGCTTTGAAAGTTGATACACTTGTAAACTCATTTTTGAATAAGTGGACCTTGAATGTTTTGGTACACCTACTGGAGAGCTCGTCTTTGTCTACACCCATTCAGTATCGTTCACACCCTCTTAAGCCTTAGCCCCGCCCATCTCTTTAAGGATTCACATGTGAGGCCATGTGCTAAACAGAGTGTGAACGGTAGTATACAAAACAACCAACGATTTCAAGACTAAAGGCTGATTTATACAACGTCTGTCGAAATGTCTGTAGTCAGTTGTCGCGGTGACATCATGAAAATTATATTGTCGTCCGACATCAAACTTGTCATTGTCGTTATGAAAAAGAATAAACAGAAACACGACAGGTGGCATTAAATGAGCATCCTGGTGGTCCAAAATAGCATAACTGGTGTATTTTAACACCAATAAACCCATCTGTTTAAACTTGAATTTAGTATATGTCAATCTAGCAAACCAGACAACTAAAAGCAACTTTCTAAACAACGCTTTGGATCATTTCTAGCTTGTTAGCTAGCTAGCTAATGTTAGCTGGCTAGCCAGTTCACATAATGACCATATCATAGCTGACGACATCTTAACTTTAGCTAATTTGTATTAATTATTACAGGAAAAAAAGCTAATGACAAGATCATTATTTACAAGTTAATGGTGAGTTAATTACAAATCTTAGAATCATAGAACTTGGACACTGTCTCGTTGGCCTAACGTTATATCATAATTTGACTTTGGTGCTGTTCTTCACATTACCGTCTCTGGTAAACACACATTTTGATTTTAAATAAAATCAAAGTTTGTCACATGCACAGGATACAGAAGGTGTAAATGGTATAGTGAAATGGTTGCTTGCATAGTGAAGTATTTTGTTTTAACACGTAGCTAGCTAGCTAAACAATGAACCATAAGCCCAACTCATAACATTACTAGCCTGCATGAATCTGAAGGTAGCTAAAGCTAGCTAGCTAACATTAGGCTATAATTAGCAATGCAAATGGCTCTGAGATACAAGTAATATGACTATACAGATCATATGCGTAATGTTGGCTATCGAGCCAGCTGATAGTACACGTTAACTTGCTATGAGGACGACTTTCTGTCAAAATTAGAAATAGATCATATCTGAAAATGAAGCTAGCTAGACTCTCTTACACGGTATACATGGATGACCGCTTGTCTCTCTCTGTCACAGATGTCATGGTTGCCCTTAGTTTGAAGATGTAATCCGGAGACAGGTGTTTTATACAACAGCCTTCTGTGTGTTTTCTTTTTGACTCCCTCGGCATATTTGCAATCAAGCGGCAGAATTTTCTCCACCTCCTTAGCTATCATACTCTGCTTCCACCGGGCATTCCACTGATTTCAAAACTTGGTTCTCCAGAAAGTGGAGCGCGTTAGCAACACTTTTGCAGTTCTTCGTGATAAATATTTTTTAATGCCACGTTAGAAAGGATTATCTACACATTCTGAGCAACTCATGTCACAGACAGAAGAAGCATGCTACTTGGCAGACCAATCCGAACTCATCTGTCTGCATGTCCAGCCCATCCATTATCTCAGCCAGTCCATGGCTAGCAGAAAGGTTTCTGTCCTTTTCCGTGGCTAAACAAACTAGGCTCATAATACAACAATTCTATTTCTATTTACAGATTGCATACAAGTTTGTTATTAAGGCACATGAAAGGTCACATCTTCCAGAAAGCATTTCTGCCCAAAAACCCATTTTGATAAAAAAATAAATATGTTTACCTTCAAATGCCTCTCTTGTGAAATAGTGACATGTGATAAATGCCTAGTTTCCTGATACAAGTCACATATGGAGTTGGTCCCCCCTTTGCTGCTATAACAGCCTCTACTCTTATGGGAAGGCTTTCCACTAGATGTTGGAACATTTCTGTGGGGACTTGCTTCCATTCAGACACAAAATAATTAGTGAGGTCGGGCAGTGATGTTGGGCGATTAGGCCTGGCTCGGAGTCGGCGTTCCAATTCATCCCATAAGTGTTTGATGGGGTTGAGGTCAGGGCTCTGTGCAGGCCAGTCAAGTTCTTCCACACCGATTTCGACAAACCATTTCTGTATGGACCTCACTTTTTGCAGGTGGGTATTGTCATGATGAAACAGGAAAGGGCCTTCCCCAAACTGTTGCCACAAAGTTAGAAGCAGATAAATGTCTAGAATGGCATTGTATGCGGTAGTGTTTAGATTTCCCTTCACTGGAACTAAAGGGCCTAAACTATGAAAAAAGTACGAGACCACTTTCCCTCCTCCACCAAACTTTACAGTTGTCACTATACATTGGGGCAGGTAGCGTTCTCCCAGATTGGTCTGTTGGACTGCCAGATGATGAAGTCACTACAGAGAACTCGTTTCCACTGCTCCAGAGTCCAATGGCGGCGAGCTTTACACCACTCCAGACGACGTTTGGTATTGCGCATGTTGATCTTATGCTTGTGTGTGGCTGCTCAGCCATGGAAACCCATTTCGTGAAGCTCCCTACTAACAGTTATTGTGCTGACGTTGCTGCAATAGGCAGTTTGTTACTCGGTAGTGAATGTTGCAACTGAGGACAGGCGATTTTTACGCGCTACGCACTTCAGCAATCGGCGGTCCCGTTCTGTGAGCTTGTCTGGCTTACCACTTCGCGGCTGAGCCGTTGTTGCTCCTAGACGTTTCCACTTACAATAACAGCATTTACAGTTGACCGGGGCAGCTCTAGCAGGGCAGAAATTTGATGAACTAACTTGTTGGAAAGGTGGCATCCTGTGACGGTGCCACGTTGAAGGTCACTGAGCTCTTTAGTAGGGAATTTCTACTGACAATGTTTGTCTATGGAGTTGTATGTCTGTGTGCTCGATTTTATACAATCAGCAACGGGTATGGATGAAATAGCCAAATACACTAATTTGAAAGGGTGTCCACATACTTTTGTAAATACAGTTGAAGTCGGAAGTTTACATACACCTTAGCCAAATACATTTAAACTCCGTTTTTCACAATTCCTGACATTTAATACTAGTAAAAATGTCCTGTCTTAGGTCAGTTAGGATCACCACTTTATTTTAAGAATATGAAATGTCAGAATAATAGTAGAGAGTGATTTATTTCAGCTTTTATTTCTTTCATCACATTCCCAGTGGGTCAGAAGTTTACATACACTCAATTAGTATTTGGTAGCGTTGCCTTTAAATTGTTTAACTTTGGTCAAACTTTTCAGGCAGCCTTCCACAAGCTTCCCACAATAAGTTGGGTGAATTTTGGCCCATTCCTCCTGACAGAGCAGGTGTAACTGAGTCAGGTTTGTAGTTCTCCTTGCTCGCACACGCTTTTTCAGTTCTGCCCACAAATTTTCTATAAGATTGAGGTCAGGGCTTTGTGATGGCCACTCAAATACCTTGACTTTGTTGTCCTTAAGCCATTTTTCCACAACTTTGGAAGTATGCTTCGGGTCATTGTCCATTTGGAAGACCCATTTGCGACCAAGCTTTAACTTCCTGGCTGATGTCTTGAGATGTTGCTTCAATATATCCACATCATTTCCCTGCCTCATGATGCCATCTATTTTGTGAAGTGCACCAGTCCCTCCTGCAGCAAAGCACCCTACAACATGATGCTGCCACCCCTGTGCTTCAAGGTTGGGATGGTGTTCTTTGGCTTGCAAGCCTCCCCCTTTTTCCTCCAAACATAACGATGGTCATTATGACCAAAGAGTTCTATTTTTGTATCATCAGACCAGAGGACATTTCTCCAAAAAGTACGATCTTTGTCCCCATGTGCAGTTGCAAACCATTGTCTGGCTTTTTTATGGCGGTTTTGGAGAAGTGGCTTCTTCCTTGCTGAGTGGCCTTTCAGGTTATGTCGATATAGGACTTGTTTTACTGTGGATATACATACTTTTGTATCAGTTTCCTCCAGCATCTTCACAAGGTCCTTTGCTGTTGTTCTGGGATTGATTTGCACTTTTCGCACCAAAGCCCGTTCATCTCTAAGAGACAGAACGCGTCTCCTTCCTGAGCGGTATGACTTCTGCGTGGTCCCATGGTGTTTATACTTGCGTATTCTTGTTTGTACAGATGAACGTGGTACCTTCAGGCGTTTAGAAATTGCTCCCAAGGATGAACCAGACTTGTGGAGGTCTACAATTGTTTTCATGAGGTCTTGGCTGATTTATTTTGTTTTTCCCATGATGTCAAGCAAAGAGGCACTGCGTTTGAAGGTAGGCCTTGAAATACATCCACAGGTCCACCTCCGATTGACTCAAATTATGTCAATTAGCCTATCAGAAGCTTCTAAAACCATGATGTCATTTTCTGGAATTTTCCAAGCTGTTTAAGGCACAGTCAACTTAGTGTATGTAAACGTCTGACCCACTGGAATTGTGATACAGTGAAATAATTGTGAAAAAGTGAAATAATCAATCTGTAAACAATTGTTGGAAAAATTACTTGTGTCATGCACAAAGTAGATGTCCTAACCGAATTGCCAAAACTATAGTTTGTTAACAAGACATTTGTGGAGTGGTTGAAAAACAAGTTTTAATGACTCCAACCTAAGTGTATGTAAACTTCTGACTTCAACTGTATAGTGTGCTTTCTGAGGAGTAGCCATTATTTACTCTTTTACACCTAGGGTTACTATACATAACTTTAACCCATTGTATAAGAGATTCTCCAAAATGGAAATAGTCCAGGCATTTATATACAAATTCTAGTCGTTCTTTATCAAGGGCCTTTTCAAAATCAGCTATGAATACCTGGCCCAGTTTCCCAAATTTGTATAGTGTTCTATTGTTTCCAGTACTTTTCTGATATTACCTCCAATTTATGTAAAAAAAAATATATAAAAAAAGCTGATGGATCAGGATGAATAATATCTGACAGTACCTTTTTAATTTTATGCGTTCTGCATTTTGCTCAACATTTTTGCACCACATCACTGTAGCGTAAGGGGCCTCCAGTTTTCTAGGTGGGCTGTATCCTTATATTTACCACGGACTGCGTTTATAAAAAAAGATTATATATACCTTAACTGTTTCTGGACTTAAAGGCTTTAAATACATCAAAAAGTTTGTCCTCTGTAATTTGGCCTTCACATGTACAGTGGTTAATTTTGCATTTTTAATTAAAAAAATGAAGCGAACAATTCACTTCAGTAAGGGAAGGGGAAAGGGGGACACCTAGTCAGTTGTCCAACTGAATGTATCCAACTGAATTGTGTGTTCTGCATTTAACCCAACCCCTCTGAATCAGTTAGTGGAGATGAAGGAGACTGAAATGGAAAACGCATTTAAAATATTTTTATTCCTCGTTCAAAATATTGTTTGGTGAATCATGGATGACTGTCATTCGTAACATGTTTTTGTCAATTATTTCTTGAAGATGTGCCTCCATGGCACAACTTGTAGTGCTATCTGTACTATTAGTTCTCTGTTTCCTTTGTTAATGTGAACTCTTTTGAAAGTGCCCTTACAATAAGGCGATGTGCTGTACCTATGTTAA